>NC_134894.1:12525002-12532502 GCF_041734735.1 Babylonia areolata | reverse complement strand
ATATGAATATTACTATTTTATTATTATTATTATTATTATTATTACCTTTTTATATTATAATTATTATTTATTTATCTATGTAAGCTTATCTATTATTTATTCACCTTTTTTTGGTTTCTCTCAAGGCCTGACTAAGCGCGTTGGGTTACGCTGCTGGTCAGGCATCTGCTTGGCAGATGTGGTGTAGCGTATATGGATTTGTCCGAACGCAGTGACGCCTCCTTGAGCTACTGAAACTGAAACTGAAACTTTTGAACAGCAGGCGTCCCCAGTCTGGCTGTTTTTTTTCCTATGACTAAGAAGTGACTATGCAGACTATGGCAGGGAAAACATAGTTACCCAGATTTTTCTTCTGTTTTGATAAATAGACGACGAAGCCTTCCTCAGGAGGGGGTGGTGAGGGAGGAGGGGGCACAGGCGCTTTCTCCACGATGATTCTGAAACACACCAAAAATATTGTTCTGTCTCACCTGAACTCAATACAATCGAAACGAATTAAAAAAAAAAGAAAAGAAAAAGAAATGAAATAAAGAACAAAAGAACCGACCTGACCCGAACACAACTGAGATCACTCTTTCTCTCTCTGTCTCTGTCTCTCTCATCATTCTCTCCGTGTTCCCATGTCAGTCTGTCTGTCTGTCTGTCTGTCTCTCTCTCTCTCTCTCTCTCTCTCTCTCTCTCTCTCTCTCTCACACACACACACACATCTGTCTGCCTGTCTCACACACACACATACACGCGCGCATACGCATACATACACACACGCGCACCACACACAGCAACAACAACAGCAACAGAAGTGAAACTGACTTTTATTTCCATGCATTCTATGTTTGTCAGTAAAAACCGTGTGAAGAGATGTAACACTGCCCTTACCCGAACAGAACTGGTCACACACACACACACACACACACACACACACACACACACACACACACACACACACACACACACACACACACACACACACACACACAGCATACCCCACCCCCACCTCCACACACACACACACACAAAACTTACACTTCCACATCATCTCTCCACTCCGGCGGGGGAGGCAAGGTGACGTTGCTGTTCAAACGGTTCTGATGATCGACGCCGTTGACTCTGGAAGACGAAGACGGAGGAGGCCTGAAGGCGCTGCTGCGGTTGTTGCTGCTGACTGTAATTGGCCTATGCACCATCTGCTGCTGCTGCTGCTGCTGTTGTTGTTGATGGTAGTGACTTGTCTGTGGTAGTGTTGGAGTGGTGTTGTTGTAGTTAGGCCTTTTCATCATCATCATCTGCTGCTGCTGCTGCTGTTGTTGTTTTTGCAGTTGTTGTTGTTGTTGATGGTAGTGACTTGGCTGTGGTGGTGGTGGGTTGGTATTGTAGCTGTTGTAGTTGTAGTTGTTGTTGTTGTTGTTGTAGTTGTTGTTGTTGCTGTAGGTAGGTGTCTGGTTCTTGTCGTGACTGCGGAAAGCGTCAACGACCTGGATCTGACGTTGTCTGTCCCGTTGTTCATGGTCCACGGACTGGATGTGGAAATGACCGTCTGCGTCTGATACATTGTAAACGTATTTTATTATTACATTGTTATCGTTGTCGCCTTTGTCGCCTTCGTCGTCATCATCGTTATCATTATTACCATAATTTATGTTCATCAGCTGTCGTCAGTCCAAAAAGCAAAAGTATATTTTGAAGCTTAAGTATATGCTAGGCACAGAGGCACATTTCTCTGTCTGTCTGTCTGTCTCTCTCTGTGCCTGTGTTTGTTTGTTTGTCTGATCGTCCATTTCTGTCTCAGTCTGTCTCTGTCTCTGTTTTTCTCTGTCTGCCTGTCTGTCTCTGTCTCTTTCACACACACATACATATTCACAAAACTGCCCCTTCCTATCACTGTGGCTGCCTTCACCTCTACACTCCATCTCGCTCACTACGATCGGCACTCTGTTTACGCATTACGTTCTTTCTCTGTCTCTGGACCTTGCAATTGGAATGAACTTCCTCTTTCGCTTCGTCAAGTCTCCACATTCAGCTCTTACAAGTCTGGCCTTAAAACCCACCTCTTCCCAAAATAGCCTCCCTTGCCTGCCTCTTCATTGTCTTCAGTTTCTCCAGTTTTAGAGTTATGCATGCGTGTGAATGACTGGTGGGAAAGCGCTTTGACTTGTCTCTGCACAAGATTCAGCGCTATATAAATACCATTATTATTATTATTATTATTATACATGCAGCTCAGTCATCTATTAGTGCGTGTAAGAGGCTGAGCCACTTTGTATCCATCAATTGTTCCTCATGTCTTGCCATCATTTCGCATGCAGGTAGATAAAAAAAACAACTCAGAGACCATGTATATTTCAATTTGTCTGAACGCAAGTGGGTTTTGATAGACTATGAAAACTGAACTGGGGAATCCAGATTGTGACTTTTCTTACACACAATCCTTCCAAGGCAAGGAAGGCAAGGCAAGGTAAGGCAAGGCAAGGCTCACCAATAGCTGGTCAAGAATGTTAAGGCGTGGGGGAAGAGGTGAAATCACACACACACACACACACACACACATACACACACACACACACACACACACACACACACACACACACACATATATCTATATATCTATATCTATATATCTATTTTTTTAAGATACTTTTGAAACTGAACTGGAGAATCTACTTATTACACACGACCTTTTCTAGAGAAGGCACGACATGGCAAGACACAGACAGACAAGGCAAGGCACGGAAAGACACAGACAGACAAGGCCCGGCACGGCAAGACACAGACAAGGCACAGCAAGACACAGACAGACAAGGCACAGCAAGACACAGACAGACAAGGCACGGCACGGCAAGACACAGACAGACAAGGCAAGGCACGGAAAGACACAGACAGACAAGGCCCGGCACGGCAAGACACAGACAAGGCACAGCAAGACACAGACAGACAAGGCACAGCAAGACACAGACAGACAAGGCACAGCAAGACACAGACAGACAAGGCACGGCACGGCAAGACACAGACAGACAAGGCACGGCACGGCAAGACACAGACAGACAAGGCACGGCACGGCAAGACACAGACAGACAAGGCACGGCACAGCAAGACACAGACAGACAAGGCACGGCACAGCAAGACACAACAGACAAGCCGCCAAGACCAGACAGCAAGGCACGGCACGGCAAGACACAGACAGACAAGGCACAGCAAGACACAGACAGAAAAGGCAAGGCACGGCAAGACACAGACAGAAAAGGCAAGGCAAGACACAGACAGAAAAGGCACAGCAAGACACAGACAGACAAGGCACAGCAAGACACAGACAGACAAGGCACAGCAAGACACAGACAGACAAGGCACAGCACGGCAAGACACAGACAGACAAGGCACGGCACGGCAAGACACAGACAGACAAGGCACAGCAAGACACAGACAGACAAGGCCCACGGCAAGACACAGACAGACAAGGCACAGCAAGACACAGACAGACAAGGCACAGGCAAGACACAGACAGACAAGGCACGGCAAGACACAGACAGACAAGGCACAGCAAGACACAGACAGACAAGGCACGGCAAGACACAGACAGAAAAGGCCCGGCACGGCAAGACATAGACAGACAAGGCACGGCAAGACACAGACAGACAAGGCCGGACACTGCAAGACACAGACAGACAAGGCACAGCAAGACACAGACAGACAAGGCACGGCACGGCACGGCACGGCTAGCGGTCTCACCAATGACGGTGGTCATGAACTTGGGGCGGGGCTTGCCGCGGGACTCCGAGCGGTGCACGGGGCTGAGCGGGAGGTGCAGCTTGCTGGACGTGCTGTCGAACGACGTCAGCTCGTGGCGGGCCACCAGGCTGTCAAAGCGGCCCACGTGACTCGGCAGCACCACCCCTCTGAGGCAAACATGGGGGTGGGGGTGGGGGTGGGGGAAACAAATAAAACTGCAGGAAAAAAAAGAAGAAAAATCCGTAAAAGAAAATGGTGCATGGCGCTTTTCAGGTGTAGCTACGCGCTCTCTCTCAGTGGGGAGAGGAGCCCGAATTTCACACAGAGAAATCTGTTGTGACAACAAGAAGTAATACAAAATAAAATACAATAATTTTTTATAACAACATGGTGCGGGAGGGGGGATGGGAGCGCCTGTGGGAGGGGGGGAGGGGAGCCCGGGAGGAGGGGTACATAACTAACAGCAGAAGTAGCATTCAGTATACTGAGTTGTAGCTGCAGCAGCAGCAGCAGCAGCAGCAATTAGAATTTTGGAGCTATGGCTCTCAGAATTTCTTGTCCTTTTTTTTGTTTTGTTTTCGTTTTTTTTTTGTTTTTTTGTTTTGTTTTTGGTCTGTATCGTCGTCATCATCACCATCAAAGTCGTCGTCGTTATTGTTGTCGCCATTATCATCACCATCATCATCATCATCATCATCATCATCATCATCACCATTGTCGGTCCATTATAAGACAGAGAAGAAATAGAACAGGACAAAAAACAAAAAAGAACCCATGCACACACACACAGATCGTAGAATCTCTGTCTGCGCGCGCGCGCGCACACACACACACACACACACACACACACACCTCCCCATGTCCAATTACTGACCTGATGTCTTTGAGCAGCTGCAGTTTGTCCGGCCTGTCCAGTATGGCCATCAGCATCTCCACCAGTCTGTCCAGGTCCTTCTGTTCCTGATACTGACCGTCACCAACACCACCACAACATGACTTAAACAAGCGGTGAAAAAAAGGAAGCAGAAGATGGCAAGTATAAAAGAAACAAGAGAGGCAAGGCCTTCAAGACTCACTTGTGATACACTTAAAAAAAAATCCAAGCTTTTTATGTATTGAGTATAATTTCAAAATGTAATGTTTAAGATGAGAAAGATCAGCTTAAAGCGAATTACGTCCCCTAGCATTACTTACAGAGTATTTTCCCTTTTTTACTATCTGCACCAAAAACGTTTGCAAAAAACAACAAAAAAACTTCCATGCTTAGCAAAAGAAGTTCCTGTTTGAACAAAAAATGATAATAATGACTGCTCTTGTTGTTGGGTCAGAATATCAGATCAAAGTGCCAAGTTTAGAGAATACAAAAAATATAAATATAACAGTAAATGCAGTTTGCATATAATTAGGCTTCATTTTTTATTTTTTTTAGGTGCCCATCCTAGAGGTGCAATATTGTTTTAAACAAGATGACTGGAAAGAACTGAATTTTTCCTATTTTTATGCCTAATTTGGTGTCAACTGACAAAGTATTTGCAGAGAAAATGTCAATGTTAAGGTTTACCACGGACACACAGACACACAGACATACAGACACACAGACACAGACACAGACACACACACACACACACACACACACACACACAGACAACCGAACACCGGGTTAAAACATAGACTCACTTTGTTTACACAAGTGAGTCAAAAAGGAGCAGGGTAAGGAGGGTGGGTGATGATGACTATGATGATGATGATGATGTGGAGGAAAGGGTGAAGAAGAACAAAGGGAGTAGATAAGGAGGAGAATAAGGAGAAGGAGAAGAAGGAGGATGTTTAATCCTCTACATCCCAACAAAGAAGCAGAAGAAGAAGGCGAAGATAAAGAAAAAGAAAGTGGAGGGGAAGGAGGGTTGAAGAGGAGGAGGAGGAATATGTTCCTATTATATCATTGAAATGTTTCACTTTATCTTAAAGTGTAATTTTTGTTTTCTTAACTAAATGTTTTCTTTTAACATGATAGTTAATATGTATGCTGTGATCAAAGAAGGGTGTGCCAGTTGCTCATTCGGTTTTTTTTTTCTTTTTTTTTTTTTTCTTTTTTCGGTTTTATCTGTTGATGAGCATTTGTCTTTTTAAATGTTATTATTATCTTACTGAATATTCTTCTTTTTATAATGATTGAAACGTACACGTGCGCGCGCGTGCGCGCACACAAAACGATGCGTGCGCGCGCGCGGGCACACACGCAACACGCACACAGTTGTTGCACTCTGAATGTAACAGTATCTTACCCACATGTTTTTCTTTTTACATAATAATTGATGTGTACATGGTGATAAGTGAAGGGTGTGTCAGTTTTGTTTTTTGTTGTTTTTTTTTGTGCTGACGGGCATTTTATTTTAAGTGAGCCTAAAGAAAATTTTCTGTTTTTGGTTGAAGCAGATAATAAAGTATTTTGAATTGAATTGAATTGAGAAGAGGAATAATAATAATAATAATAATAAGAAGAAGAAGAAGAAGAAGAAGAAGAAGGGGAGGAGGAGGAGGAGAATAAGAAGGAGAAGAAGGAGGAGGTTTAATCCTCTTGATCAACTATGGTCACTCTGGGGGCGCGAGCTGCCAAGTTTATGGTACCACCTCGTAAAGGATGTGACATTTTGTCACGCAGAGACGAAGAAGAAGAAGAAGAAGAAGAAGAAGAAGAAGAAGAAGAAGAAGAAGAAGAAGAAGAAGAAGAAGAAAACAAAACAATAACAGCATGGACAATAATACGACAAAAACCTTGTCATCCTCCTAGTCATTATTGACCGCAAAGAACAACAGCAATATATAGATAATTATCTTAAACAGTAACAGAAGCAACAGCAGTTGTTGCATCATCAGCATGATCTTCATATCACAGTCATGAAATCGATATCATCATTACCATTGTAATCATAATCAACATCATCATCCACGGCAACAACATAAACAATAATGGCGACAGCAGCTATAACGAAGATAATTACATTAACCATGGCATCATTATCTTTGATTACATTAACCAGTGATCGCCTTTATGACCAAGACGACTAGATAGTACCAACTGAACGTAAGAACAAATAGGGCAGGAACTGAATGAAGTTGAACGTTTTCGATTTGCCTACTTGAAAAGAGCGTGTTTAAGTACCTGCACGCACAAGCATACACATTCTTCACATGAGCACGCACGCGAACACACACAAACACAGATACACACACAAGCACGCGCGCGCATATTTTCACACCTACATACACACACGTATGGACGCAAGCACTCACAGTACAGGCGAGCACACACACACACACACACACACACACACACACACACACACACACACACACACACACACACACACACCCCCGAAAGATTTGGAAACACACACACACACACACAAACACACACACACACCCCGAAAGATTTGGAAACACACACACACACACACACACACACACACACACACACACACACACCCGAAAGATTTGGAAATACACACATACACACACACACACACACACACACACACACACACACACACACACACACACACACGAAAGCGAGAGAGAGAAGACAGCCATAGACCTCTGCAATCAACCGTGTACCGTTTTTAGGTGTCGGAGTACGGCGTCGCTTTCGTCTTTGTCCAAAAGGTGTCTCGCCCTCTCCTCCACCATCATGAGGTTGTATTTCTCCTCTGTTTGTTGGTTCATCATCTGCGAACCGAAACTCCGCTCGAAGATGCCCTTCTTCCGAATGGAGCTCATGGA
>NC_134894.1:12510002-12515002 GCF_041734735.1 Babylonia areolata | reverse complement strand
AGACAACACAAGGCAAGCTACAAACCATTACACGGCAAAGTAAAGGGGAAAAGGAAGCCGAGACTGCAAGGGCTATGCAGAGTGCGAGGAAAATAAAAGACAATAACTAAGTAGATTCATAGCAAGACAAGACGGGCGCAATAGCCGAGTGGTTAAAGCGTTCAACTGTCAGTCTGAGGGTCCCGAGTTCGAATCACGGTGACGGCGCCTGGTGGGTAAAGGGTGGAGATTTTTACGATCTCCCAGGTCAACATATGTGCAGACCTGCTAGTGCCTGAACCCACTTCGTGTGTATATGCAAGCAGAAGATCAAATACGCACGTTAAAGATCCTGTAATCCATGTCAGCGTTCGGTGGGTTATGGAAACAAAGAACATACCCAGCATGCACACCCCCGAAAACGGAGTATGGCTGCCTACATGGCGGGGTAAAAACGGTCATACACGTAAAAGCCCAACTCGTGTGCATACGAGTGAACGCAGAAGAAGAAGAAGAAGAAGAAGATAGCAAGACAAGAGGCAATCCAGTGCAAGGTTTCTAAGCAACTGAGGGGGAAGACATGGCACAATGCACAGTAATTCAGTTCAATTCAATTAAGTTCAAAATACACATTTATTGTCTGCTTCAACCAAACCAGAAAAAAAAATTCCTTCTGCTCACTCAAAATTCCCGCAAGCAAATATCAAAGAGAAAAAGGAGTAACTGACATATATTTCCCTGATCACCACACACACGTCAGTCATCATGTAAAAAGATAAAACATTCGGTCAAGATATAATAAATTACATTTTAAAGCAAGGCAAAGTATACAGCAAGTGCAAGATACTAGGCAAGATGCAAAGCAAGAGCCAGACCCTGCAGAAGGGGAAGTGAATCTAAAACAAAGGGAGGCAAGACACATTCTGTTTGATTCATAACCAGATAAAAAGAGGCGAGGCAAAGTTCGCGTGCTTGTGTTAGTGTGTGTGTGTGCCTCTGTGTGTGTGTGTCTGTGTGTTTGTGTCTGTGTTTCTGTGTATTCGTGTACGTTTGGCGTGTGAAAATGCGTGTGAGCACAAATTACGCATGTGTACGAATGTGTGTACGTGTACAACAGCGCGTGGTCACGCGCGTGCGTGTCATACGTTTAAATCCAAGGAATGCAACTAGAAACAGGTTTTGCAATCTGCTAACACTCTCAGTCATTTGGCTTATATATATATATATATATATATATATATATATATGAATAAGCTTAGCACCAATTTTCGTTGCTTTAAACCAGTAACCAAAAGGGTCATTACTGTTGGACATAAAAAACATACTTCTAACTCTCATGAGTGAAACAAATGGAAAGAAAAGAGTATCTATATGTGTGATCACAGAATGAAATCAAATTAAGCATAATACCATCACATTATTATATGTACTAAGCGCATATGCTACATGCCAAATGAGATCAAACCATGTATAAAAAAAAATATCACGTATACCATATATAAAAAATTGTTATGTACAAAGCATGTAAACATACATACTTTTCCCACACGAGTTAAAAAACAAAACAAAAACAAAACGTTCCAATAGTTATAACATTTAATTTCAACGTCTGTGTATTGTGTATGTAAGCCTCACCATTTTGTAACCTATCGGACTGAAAACAACAACAACAACAACAACACCAATACATGTAACGTAATACAGAATATCATAATGTCTTCTTCACAACTGATTCTAATAAAATTCGTTACATTCTTTCCAGCAAGAGTGCGCGTCTGGCCATTGTTCGGCAAAGGAAATCTTCGGTGTCATGAGGTAAGGAAAAAAAAAAGAAAAAAAAGAGAAAGAAAATAAGAAAAGAAAAAGTGTCCATCATACGTGTGGCCAGTCATAGAAGGGATAAATCCGAGTGTGTCTTCAACTGTTGTGAAACACAGTAATATTATGTTCACATTCAGTACCAGATTACGCGAGTGCTTTCTTTCAAATGCATTTTTTTTTCTAACCCTAACCTTTCCGAAGAAATCATACTCAACAGAAAAAATGAGTTGCGTATGTTCTTCTGAAGTTTCTGAAGATTACAAGTGAAATAAGTGAAAAACAACCCCAAAACAATCAAGCGCCTGGTTTAAATAGGAACAAATAATGGTATAAATCAATATGCATGCACTTTTTTAAAACAGAGAGAGAGAGAGAGAGAGAGCAAGAAAGAGAGAGACAGCAAGAGAGAGAGGTAGCAAGAGAGACAGAGACACAGAGACAGAGAGAGTAAGCCTACTAGCAAGACACAGGAGAGAGAAAGACAACTACTATAGTTCCCATGGTATTTTGTGACAGACCCAACACATACAGCCAACCATAACATTACTCATAAGGAGAAAGACCAAAATGCTACCCACAGCAATGCATTGAGATCAAAAACGGTATCAATAATTTTATGATATGCAAATATAATTGAAATCTGTATTAAAAAAAAAAAAGTGCGTGTAAATCATCAGCGAAGAAAAACGGCATACACTTAAGCGAATCATGCGAGTGTCCACAAGAGTCAAGTTTGTTGCAATAATGTTTTTTTCTGCTTTTATTTATTTATTAATTTATTTCTTTTATAAAATAATTTTCTTATCACTATTTTCAGTTCATATCTTGTCCAATGCAAAGTCGTGATTAGCGTCTGTAAAAGAAGGAGCATAATTATTATCATGTTATTCTGAGACATACCGTTGCATGTCTGAACGAATAAGCTAATGAACGAACGAACAAGCGTACAAACCAACTAACCAACCGACTAAATGATCACACACACACACACACACACACACACACACACACACACACACACACACACACACACACACACACACGAAACAACCAGTGAAACCAGCCAGCAAATCAACAACCAACCATCGAACAAACTGGTAACTTCGTAAAGAACAAAGTTTTGTTTGTTCTTTTGTTTTGTTTAATCTTTTTTGGGGGGAGGGGGGTGCAGGGGTGCGGGGGTGGGGGTGAGGGGGCGTGTGGTGGTGGTGGTGGTGGTGGTGGTGTCATTATCTCTTTACTTCAACATAATTGAAGGCAACAAAGATGTGTACATCATTACTTTCGATCAATGCCGATGTTTGAATTTATTTAGTTGATAATGATAATTGCAAATGATAATGTGGATAGTTTTTATGATAATGATAATTATCATAATCAAATGGTTATGATTATCAATTAGATGATAATAAGAAGTATAAAAAATAAGAAGAAATAGGAGAATGACTTAATGACGACCCAATCAGTCAACTAGCTTGCATTACCTTGTGAATAATTACATTACACGATTCCGTAATGCAATAACTCAATCACTATGATCATAAAATACTCTGCTTTTGATATTAGCCTGGTTACAGTTTCAGCTTCTCAAGGAGGCGTCACTGCATTCGGACAAATCCATATACGCTACACCACATCTGCTAAGCAGATGCTTGATCAGCAGTATAAGCCAACGCGCTTAGTCAGGCCTTGAGGGCATAGCGCATGCATATAAATTATTATATTTGTGTACCTAATAGAGTGGATTTCTTTTACATAAGTTTTATCAGAGGGCAATATTTATGTTGTCGTGTGTTCTATTTTAGTGCCCTAAATGCGTGCTTGTACATGGGTACACGGTTTATCGACTCATCCGAATGACAAGACGCTTAGTTTGATTTTCCAGTCAAACTTGGCAAAAAGACCAGGATTCGAAGAGAGAGCAGTTACGAGAGAGAGAGAGAGAGAGAGAGAGAGAGAGACACACACAGAGAGAGAGAGACAGACAGACAGACAGAGACAGAGACAGACAGAGACAGACAGACAGCAGAGATAGCACACGTATACATACACACAGAGACACAAACACACAGACACAGACATGCACACAAACATCTGCACACAGAGTAAACAGACACACACAGACACACACACACACACAGAAATATACACGAATAGACACACACACACACACACACACACACACACACACACACACACAGCCACATACACACACACACACACACACACACACACACACACACACACATACACACACACACACACATTGTACATACACATTCATACAGCGACATAGATATCGACAGACAGACAGACACACACACACACATAGATACACACACACATATACACACACAAAACACACACACACACACACACACACACACACACACACACACACACACACACACACACACACACACACAGAGGGACAGAAACAAACTACCCCCTCCCCACTCCCCTCCCTCTCTAAGAAAAAAAAAATCCAAGGCTGTCCCTGTGCTCACCTTTATCGTCAGCCTGGCCAGGTGTGTCCGCCAGGTAGAAGATCTCCCTGGACCCGATGCTGGACTGCCGAGCCTCCAGCTTCCTGATCTCCTCGGATAGCGCCTCCACCGACCCCCCCTCCACCTCTCCCTGCCTCCTGCCCTCGCCCTCCCTCCTCCTCCCCGCACCGCCAGCACCCTTCTTGCTCCTCCTCTCCTCCTCCTCCTCTCCCCCAGAGACTGTGGAGTCCGAGTTAGACGTGCTGCTGGCGATGGAAGAAGACTTCCCGAAGTCCAGAGTGGTGGGGCTGGGCGGCTGGAAGGCCACCTCGTTCAGGACCTCCGTCACCACCACGAAGTTATCGTCCCCGTGTGCTGCTGTTGGTGGTGGTGTTGGTACAGCCCGTGTCCTGTGTGCCGTCGTGGGGTGGTGTCCCGTGGAGGTGGAGGTGGTGTAGGGAAGGACTGGGATCACGGGGTCCTCGTAGTGACCCTTCCTGCTCATGGTGGGGCTGCGGTTGATGTGGTAGATGTGGGTTCGGTGATGGTGACGACCTCCTCTGCCGGCGTTGGCGGAGTCGTCGCTGTCTTCTTCGCTGTCGTCGTCGCTGTGTTCTTCGTCGCTGCTGCTGCTTCTGCTGTCAGCGTCCTCAGTGTGGCGTCGACGGCCTGAAGAGACGGGGAGTGCGGAAGTTGTTGGTGTGGTGGTGATGG
>NC_134894.1:12495002-12502502 GCF_041734735.1 Babylonia areolata | reverse complement strand
TTCACATCGCGCATCGATCACAGACAATTCTATAGTCGGAAGACTTATTGGATATATTGTATCGTCAAAGTATTCACATCGCGCATCGATCACAGACAATTCTATAGTCGGAAGACTTATTGGACATATTGTATCGTCAAAGTATTCACATCGCGCATTGATAACAGACAATTCTATAGTCGGAAGACGTATTGGACATATTGTATCGTCAAAGTATTCACATCGCGCATTGATAACAGACAATTCTATAGTTGGAAGACTTATTGGACATATTGTATCGTCAAAGTATTCACATCGCGCATTGATAACAGACAATTCTATAGTCGGAAGACTTATTGGACATATTGTATCGTCAAAGTATTCACATCGCGCATCGATCACAGACAATTCTATAGTCGGAAGACTTATTGGACATATTGTATCGTCAAAGTATTCACATCGCGCATCGATCACAGACAATTCTATAGTCGGAAGACTTATTGGACATATTGTATCGTCAAAGTATTCACATCGCGCATCGATCACAGACAATTCTATAGTCGGAAGACTTATTGGACATATTGTATCGTCAAAGTATTCACATCGCGCATCGATCACAGACAATTCTATAGTCGGAAGACTTATTGGATATATTGTATCGTCAAAGTATCCACATCGCGCATCGATCACAGACAATTCTATAGTCGGAAGACTTATTGGACATATTGTATCGTCAAAGTATCCACATCGCGCATTGATCACAGATAATTCTATAGTCGGAAGACTTATTGGACATATTGCATCGTCAAAGTATTCACATCGCACATCGATAACAGACAATTCTATAGTCGGAAGACTTACTGGACATATTGTATCGTCAAAGTATTCACATCACGCATCGATCACAGACAATTCTATAGTCGGAAGACTTACTGGACATATTGCATCGTCAAAGTATTCACATCGCGCATTGATAACAGACAATTCTGTACTCGGAAGACTTATTGGACATATTGCATCGTCAAAGTATTCACATCGCACATTGATAACAGACAATTCTATAGTCGGAAGACTTATTGGACATATTGTATCGTCAAAGTATTCACATCGCGCATTGATAACAGACAATTCTATAGTCGGAAGACTTACTGGACATATTGTATCGTCAAAGTATTCACATCGCGCATCGATCACAGACAATTCTATAGTCGGAATACTTATTGGACATATTGTATCGTCAAAGTATTCACATCGCGCATCGATCACAGACAATTCTATAGTCGGAAGACTTATTGGACATATTGTATCGTAAAAGTATTCACATCGCGTATTGATAACAGACAATTCTATAGTCGGAAGACTTATTGGACATATTGCATCGTCAAAGTATTCACATCGCGCATTGATAACAGACAAGTCTATAGTCGGAAGACTTATTGGACATATTGTATCGTCAAAGTATTCACATCGCGTATTGATAACAGACAATTCTATAGTCGGAAGACTTATTGGACATATTGTGTCGTCAAAGTAATCACATCGCGCATCGATCACAGACAATTCTATAGTCGGAAGACTTATTGGACATATTGTATCGTCAAAGTATTCACATCGCGCATTGATAACAGACAATTCTATAGTCGGAAGATTTATTGGACATATTGTATCGATAAAGTATTCACATCGCGCATTGATAACAGACAATTCTATAGTCGGAAGACTTATTTGGCATATTGCATCGTCAAAGTATTCACATCGCGCATTGATAACAGACAATTCTATAGTCGGAATACTTATTGGACATATTGTATCGTCAAAGTATTCACATCGCGCATTGATAACAGACAATTCTATAGTCGGAATACTTATTGGACATATTGTATCGTCAAAGTATTCATATCGCGCATCGATCACAGACAATTCTATAGTCGGAAGACTTATTGGACATATTGTATCGTCAAAGTATTCACATCGCGCATTGATAACAGACAATTCTATAGTCGGAAGACTTATTGGACATATTGTATCGTCAAAGTATTCACATCCCGCATCGATCACAGAAAATTGTATAGTCGGAAGACTTATTGGACATATTGTATCGTCAAAGTATTCACATCGCGCATGGAGAACAGACAATTCTGTAGTCGGAAGACTTATTGGACATATTGTATCGTCAAAGTATTCACATCGCGCATCGATCACAGACAATTCTATAGTCGGAAGACTTATTGGATATATTGTATCGTCAAAGTATTCACATCGCGCATCGATCACAGACAATTCTATAGTCGGAAGACTTATTGGACATATTGTATCGTCAAAGTATTCACATCGCGCATTGATAACAGACAATTCTATAGTCGGAAGACTTATTGGACATATTGTATCGTCAAAGTATTCACATCGCACATTGATAACAGACAATTCTATAGTCGGAAGACGTATTGGACATATTGTATCGTCAAAGTATTCACATCGCGCATTGATAACAGACAATTCTATAGTTGGAAGACTTATTGGACATATTGTATCGTCAAAGTATTCACATCGCGCATTGATAACAGACAATTCTATAGTCGGAAGACTTATTGGACATATTGTATCGTCAAAGTATTCACATCGCGCATCGATCACAGACAATTCTATAGTCGGAAGACTTATTGGACATATTGTATCGTCAAAGTATTCACATCGCGCATCGATCACAGACAATTCTATAGTCGGAAGACTTATTGGACATATTGTATCGTCAAAGTATTCACATCGCGCATCGATCACAGACAATTCTATAGTCGGAAGACTTATTGGACATATTGTATCGTCAAAGTATTCACATCGCGCATCGATCACAGACAATTCTATAGTCGGAAGACTTATTGGATATATTGTATCGTCAAAGTATCCACATCGCGCATCGATCACAGACAATTCTATAGTCGGAAGACTTATTGGACATATTGTATCGTCAAAGTATCCACATCGCGCATTGATCACAGATAATTCTATAGTCGGAAGACTTATTGGACATATTGCATCGTCAAAGTATTCACATCGCACATCGATAACAGACAATTCTATAGTCGGAAGACTTACTGGACATATTGTATCGTCAAAGTATTCACATCACGCATCGATCACAGACAATTCTATAGTCGGAAGACTTACTGGACATATTGCATCGTCAAAGTATTCACATCGCGCATTGATAACAGACAATTCTGTACTCGGAAGACTTATTGGACATATTGCATCGTCAAAGTATTCACATCGCACATTGATAACAGACAATTCTATAGTCGGAAGACTTATTGGACATATTGTATCGTCAAAGTATTCACATCGCGCATTGATAACAGACAATTCTATAGTCGGAAGACTTACTGGACATATTGTATCGTCAAAGTATTCACATCGCGCATCGATAACAGACAATTCTGTAGTCGGAAGACTTACTGGACATATTGTATCGTCAAAGTATTCACATCGCGCATCGATCACAGAAAATTCTATAGTCGGAAGACTTACTGGACATATTGTATCGTCAAAGTATTCACATCGCGCATTGATAACAGACAATTCTATAGTCGGAAGACTTATTGGACATATTGCATCGTCAAAGTATTCACATCGCGCATTGATAACAGACAATTCTATAGTCGGAAGACTTATTGGTTCTGTTGTGGCCCTTACATGTGGTTACAGGACAAAGGCATCATACACACAGTTATCAGAACAAAATCTCATGGAAACGAAAGAACCCCCCCCCACCTCCATCCCACCCACTCCCACTCCCTCTCACACAAAAAAGGCTTGTTCCGGTTCCATTATCAAAGCCAATCATCAAAGTTATATCGTTTCATTGGGACAACATTTTTTGTTGGGTGTGTTGGGCTCCATGTTACTGAGGCTTTTTTTGCTGTAAAGCAACGTCTGATATTGTGGAGAAAAATACAAACATTAAAAAAACGAGTAACAGTTTCAAAACATGTGATAACTGTGGCCTGCCCTCATTATATCTATCTATCTATCTATCTATCTATCTATCTATCTATCTATCTATATATATATATATATATATATATATATATAACATTGTTTGTGTGTTCTTTTTTTTTTTTTTAGATTGAAAAATATATATTTTATCTTATTTTTTTTCTCTCTTTTTTTTCTTCTCAAGGCCTGACTAAGCGTGTTGGGTTACGCTGCTGGTCAGGCATCTGCTTGGCAGATGTGGTGTAGCGTATATGGATTTGTCCGAACGCAGTGAGGCCTCCTTGAGCTACTGATACTGATACTGATACTGATACTGACCTCACTGTGAACCGTATTGTTCCGCACATACTGTTTTTTGTTGTTGTATTTTTGTTTTTGTTGTATACTGTCCGTTTTGTTATGCCAAGCTGCTTTTATTTACACTCCATTGTTATGCGTCATGCTGTGTTGTGTTATATCGCGTCATGCTGTGTTGTGTTCTCTGATATCGCGTCATGCTGTATTGTGTGCTGTATCGCGTCATGCTGTGTTGTGTGCTGTATCGCGTCATGCTGTGTTGTGTTCTCTGATATCGCGTCATGCTGTGTTGTGTGCTGTATCGCGTCATGCTGTGTTGTGTTCTATATCGCGTCATGCTGTGTTGTATTCTCTGATATCGCGTCATGCTGTGGTGTGTGCTGTATCGCGTCATGCTGTGTTGTGTTCTGTATCACGTCATGCTGTGTTGTGTGATGTATCGCGTCATGCTGTGTTGTATTCTCTGATATCGCGTCATGCTGTGTTGTGTTCTCTGATATCGCGTCATGCTGTGTTGTGTGCTGTATCGCGTCATGCTGTGTTGTGTTCTTTGATATCGCGTCATGCTGTGTTGTGTTCTTTGATATCGCGTCATGCTGTGTTGTGTGATGTGTCGCGTCATGCTGTGTTGTGTGCTGTGTCGCGTCATGCTGTGTTGTGTGCTGTATCGCGTCATGCTGTGTTGTGTTCTGTATCGCGTCATGCTGTGTTGTGTTCTCTGATATCGCGTCATGCTGTGTTGTGTGATGTATCGCGTCATGCTGTGTTGTGTTCTCTATCGCGTCATGCTGTGTTGTGTTCTCTGATATCGCGTCATGCTGTGTTGTATTCTCTGATATCGCGTTATGCTGAGTTGTGTGCTGTGTCGCGTCATGCTGTGTTGTGTGCTGTGTCGCATCATGCTGTGTTGTGTGCTGTATCGCGTCATGCTGTGTTGTGTGCTGTGTCGCGTCATGCTGTGTTGTGTGCTGTGTCGCGTCACGCTGTGTTGTGTGATGTACCGTGGCGTGCCCTACAAACCACCGCTGTTTTGAACCATGCTGCTTTCTATTGATGACGATGATGTGTGTGGGGGACTGACAGCTGTTCTGTATTGACAGCTGTTGATACTGAGTGTTTGTTCAGTGGCCGTGGTATGAACAGTAGCTGGCTGCAGTGATCTGTCTGTGCCGGTTGGTGTGTATGCCCCCGCTGCTGCTGCTGCTGCAGTGCTGGTTGTGTGCAGTGCTGTGTGATGCTGATGCTGTCACTGCAGCAGGGTATTGATTGGAAACCAAACTGACAGTTTCACTTTTCCCGAGAACTAGACCCCCTTTCTCTCGCTGACCCTGCTGTCTGTTACACGCTCTCTGTGTGTTTGTTTGTCTCCGTTTCTGTATGTCTGTCCGCCTTTCTTTCTGTTTCTCTTTCTCACGCACACTCACTCGGGGAGGCATATTCATTCACACGCAAACGCACTCACCCACCTGACATAAACCTCACCCAACACCACCCAACCAACTCACTTACCAGCACTGAGGGGATACGCATCATCGACCCTCAGTCCATTAGTTTCAACAACCCGACAGTCAGACCCATGACTGTGTGAACCCAGCGCTGCTTGTGTTAAGTCACTCAGTACGGCCAGTCCTCTCTCTCTTCTCCTCTACACAGACCCCTCGGATGTCCAGTGGGTGTCTGAATGACCCAACCTTTAGCTTCCGTCGTCAGAATTGTGGTATTCTTTGTCAACATTCACCTCTTCAGTATAAGAGCCTTCCGCTTGCAATATTTTGATGATGGTAACTGGGGTGAAACGCTGTTAAAGTCGTCTCTTTCGCCGTTCGTATGGAGAGAGTTAAGTCAGGATGAAATGAAAATAGTTTCCCCACCATCCTCTCTGGTTGCACCTCGCGCTCTTTTGTCCTCTCTCCCCCTCTGTTCTGCACTCCCCGAAGCTGAGACTGCAGGGGATGCACCAATAGATGCATTCACCGGGCTCCTTACCGTACTCATACCTTGACTATGACCGAAGGAATTTGATTCTCCTTGTTTGAATCAAGTAATCCGCGTGTGTGGGGTGGGGGTTGGGGGGTGCTGATTATCTGGTTGCGGTTTTCCGCAATTTATCTTTATTCTTATCTCATCTGTCTATTATAATCAATGTGCAGTATAGTAGGCTATGTTTATAATCATATTCAAATAATGTTTCTTAATTCTTTCTGATTTTACATTAAGAACACTAGTTATTACCTGCAGTGTGTGGATGTATGTATGAAACGGTATATGTGATATTTTTTTTACATTTGTATCTTCGTAATATTAGTAAAAGCTGTTGTTGACTTTTACAGTTATGGTCCCTATGTTATTTACTTGTCTATGTTGTGATAATGCACCTGACCAAATTTCTCCAGTTGGAGATTATAAAGTTATTCTTATCTTATCTTATCCTGTGTCGCTCAAGTCATTCTTCTTCGCCTTCGCAGACTGGCATCAGTTTGACGAAAATCAACACTGAAAAAACATGACTCGATTGGTTTCCTCTTATGGATTTCTGCAATTCCGGTTTTGTGCTTGTAGTTTACCATCTTCATCTGCTGACAGACTACAGAAAATACAGAACAAAGCTACAGAGACTTGCTCTTTCAGAAACGAAATCTGAGCATGTTACACTTCTCCTGTATGAGTTGGGTTCCTACAGAGTCCCGCATTTACTTTAAAGGTACCGACACTTGCCTTCCGGCATTTTAACGAATCTCTTCCCTCTCCAGTTCTGAAAAGTTGCTAAAAAGTGCCGAGGACGTTCTAAATTGCGCAGGGAAAAGATCCTGCAGAGCTAAAGTTTTATGCGTTTGGAATTCTTTACCACCGTCTCAGAAATTAAGTAATCCATCATTGTCATTACCACCGTCATCATCAACATCATCACCATTACAAATACGATGATTATTACAGTTATCATCATAAACGTCATAATAACCGCCACAACCGACAACAACAAAACACAACCATCACCACCACCACCACCACCACCATTATCAATAACATCATCACCTTCATCATCATTATCATCGTCGTCGTTGTCGTTTTCGTTTTCGTGGTGAAAACTTCGACAACAAGATATAAACGACAGTCTCCCCAGACATACACAGAGCGAGGACCGGACCCACCTACCTGGACACATACACTCCAAGGCCGAAGTCTTTGCCGCCACGGATGTTGAGTCCCACAAAGTCCGTGTCTCGGGTAAGC
>NC_134894.1:12460002-12467502 GCF_041734735.1 Babylonia areolata | reverse complement strand
CATTGAGACTCTCCCTAGACATCAGATAACCTGGGGTCTTCAGGGGGTAAGAAAGGGAGAGAACTGGCCGTCACGTTCCGAATGAGCAAATCTATCACGTGGATCGTACTGGAAAGACACACACACACACACACACACACACACACACACACACACACACACACACACACACACACACAGACTGGTGACACACAAACAATTGATACACACGCAGAAACAAACACACACACACACACACACACACAAACACAATAGACACACACGCAGAAACAGACATACAGACAGACAGACAGACACACACACACACACACACACACACACACACACACACACACACACACACACACACACACACACACACACACAATAACAACCAACAATACACACATACACACACACACACAGACTGGTGACACACAGACAATAGATACACACGCAGAAACACACACACACACACACACACACACACACACACACACACACACACACACACAACCAACAACAATACACACACATACACACACACGCACACACACAGACTGGTGACACACAGCCAATAGACACACACGCTGAAACAGACACACGCACAGGCACACACACACACACACACACACACACACACACACACACACACACACACACTAACAACCACCAACAACAACAACAACACACACACACACACACACACACACACACACACACACACACACACACGAACACACACACACACACACACACACACACACACACACACACAAACAAACACGCACACACACACACACCGACAAATCCCCCCCAAAAAAAACACGAACACGAATATGAAACTGTTCCAGACAACACGACAGCCCCACCAACGCACGCACCTGACTTGGACGAGGACAAGGAGGAAGCCTTGCTCAAGTCGGACCTGGGCCCACGGACGAAGTGCCCCTCGTGGATGCCCAGCAGGGCGTCAAAGTAGGGTCGGTCCGGCAGGGAAACCACCTGACGGACGAAGGGCAGGAGCTGGAGCTTGGAGGGCGCCGCCCACAGGCCGGAGGTGTTCTCCACCAGGTCCCTCACCTGCCCAGTCACCCTGTAGGCCTGAAGGGCCTGTTGCAGCACGTGCCGCTCCACGGGACTCAGCAGTCTGGAGCACAGGTGGTGGAAGGTGGCGAAGAAGTCCGCCTTGCCTCCTCCTCCTGCTGCTGCTCTCTCCATCGTGGGATGGTGTACTGTGACGTGTTGTAAGTCTTCTTCTTCTTTTTTTTAATTTTTTTTAAAATAATAAATTCGAACTCTTATATTATTATGATACACCCGAAAACGGAGTATAGTTGCCTACATGGCGGGGGTAAAAACGGTCGTACATGTAAAAGCCTACTAGTGTGCTTACGAGTGAACGTGGGAGTTGCAGCTCACGAACGAAGAAGAAGAAGAAGAAGAAGATATTATTCTAATGAATGATGAAGAGTGGCAACTCTTTTCCATTAACAAGCCACGCAACTTCGAGTCAAATGCTGTTATACCGATTCAGCTAGTACACAGGTGAATACAAGGTACATCGGAGCAAACCCAGACATTAGGCGCTGAATGAATAAGCATTTATCGTTTTTATTATTCCATGATGAGCTCGGGAAAGGGAGGTGGAAGACAGGGGTGGTTGAAGGGGTGGGGCTGGGGGTGGGGGCGTACAATTGTCGCTTAATTTTCCTAGCTGCTGCTAGGTCGTTGCATGCCAAGCCATGAACTGGACACCTGCAGGATGGAGAATAGAAAAAAAAGGGGGATGGCTCAAGATGAAATGGTTTGCAAGCAGTTGAGACAGACTTGAGACGACGGGGTGACACAAAGTTCTTGATTTTGAATAGATATTTCGCGAATTTTGTATAAAAAAAAGTATTAGAAATTGTCACATTTAAACTGTGTTGAAAGTCAACATTAGTTCACTGTCGATATCATACTGAGCATGCGCAGGGAATTCCTTCCAGAGAAATGAACTTCATACAAGAACTTTGGCTGTAGGCGATGAAGAAGAAGAAGAGACAATCATGCTGGGTTTTATGTTTTAATAAATCGTCGTATCTGCTGTCGTTCTGAAACGAGAGAAAAAAAAGGGGTGATTATCATCAAAGCTGGTTGCTGCAGGTGGTTTAATGTGTTTGAGCAAGTATGGTTGAAGAGATGCGAGTATTACACACTTAGAAGGCACGGGTGTTCAGTGCTGGCACTTTAGTTGGCCCTGCGAAAGTTCGTGAACCCAGGAAGTAGGGCATGGATATAAATAAACGTGGCTGACAAACAGGCCGTGCCAGCGGCACTCGCTGTACGCTTGTTCTGGATATAGAATATGGATGAATCACACTCAGACGGGAAAAAATCACACTCGAAGGAACAAATCACACTTAGATAAAACGACATTCAGATGGATAAATCACTCCCAAAGTGGATACATTATATAGATAATAGATAAATCACACTCGTGTGGATAAATTACACTTCGATGGATGAATCAGGCAGATTAATCCCGCATCCCGATTGATAAACTGCACCAAGAAGGTTACGTCAGATGAAAATACGGCACTGAGATGGATAAATCAAATCTGGAGGGAAACCCCCCCACACTTAGATGAATGATTCATCATCAGCTACAGTGTTTCAAAACGCAGTCCTATGCGAAAACAAAAAAAAAAAAAGAAGAAGAAACAACACATTTTGACTGTCACCAATGGAGTGAGGAAGTCACTGAACTAATTATACATAACTGAAGTGAAAACAGGTCTGTATCAGCACTTATATCTTTCTGGACAGAGTACCGTTTAGGAACACCACACAAGCGCTTTTCCAGTGTGTTAACAGCCGGTGAAACAAGCCACAATAACCCCCACCCCTAACCCCACCCCCAAATCATTTCTCTCTCCGCCCGCCCTCGGGAGCTGGAGGATGAAACAGGAGGTTGGTTTTTATTGGAGAAAAGGAGGGCAGGATGCAGGGCCGGGAAGGAAAAAAGGAATAGGGGAGAGGGTAGTAGGGAAGAGGGGTGGAAAGAGGTGAGGGATGGACACAACATGGCCCATGTATACGTTTGGTGTCCAACTAGTGACGCGCGCTAGTGTGTGTGTGTGTGTGTGTGTGTGTGTGTGTGTGTGTGTGTGTGTGTGTGTGTGTGTGTGTTTGTGTGTGTGTGTGTGTGTGTGTGTGTGTGTGTGTGTGTGTGTGGGTGTGTGTGTGTGTGTGTGGTTTGCTGGTCACATTTTAGTGTGCATAAGTAACAGTTATGTAATGCGTTATGTGTAAAACCACGTGTAATGTAAAAGCATCGAGATACTATTTCTGGATAGTGTGCTATATAAGAATCCTTATAATTCTTCTTCTTCTTCTTCATCTTCCTCTTCTTCTGAATTCACGATAAATACAGGGAAAGGGAAAATGTTGTGCACGCCTATTTTCCGTGATTCATCTTCTATTGTCTGCCATTTTGTCCATTGTGTTACTTGCAGATTATCATCTCTCACCATTATTTTGTTTGTATATTTCATTTTCCCCTTCTTTTATTTTTTGGTATTGTCCATTTTATATATATATATATATATATATATATATATATATATATATATGTGTGTGTGTTTGTGTGTGTACACCACATGTTTCGATAAATCATAAAAGAAAAAAAAAGGGGAAAAACAAAACAAACACACAACACACTCACCACCACCCCTAAATACAGCAAACAACCAACCAACAAGAAGCTAACACACACATACACAGCAACAACAACAACAACCCCACCCCCTTGCAGCTTGTTACTGCTTTCTTTCTCCTTCTTCTTCTTCTTCTTCTTCTTGTTCTACTTCTTCTTCTTCTTCTTCTTCTTGTTCTACTTCTTCTTCTGCTTCACAACAACAACAACAACAATAACAACAACAGCAACAACGTTTTACCCTCAACCGTCGACCTCACTTTAATAACATTCATCGATCTCAACCACTCTCAAAGGTGTGGTGATTCATTTTATTTTCCTCCGCAAACGACGAAAAAAAATATTCCTGTCCATCCATCTTGGGACACCAGTCAGCTCCTTTGCTATGCAAACACTCCTTGCCTGTGTGTTCGAGCTCCAGATGGAGAGCCTGGATGAGTCATCAAAGCGGTGCAGCTGGAGGAAGAACGCAAAATGATGGGTGAGTTATTGTTGTTTTTTTTTTTTTAGACTACGTCAGATTTCCGTTTGGCATCGATTTGTATTGAATGGAGGTGGGACAGCGCTGAGGAAAAAATGACTGTACAAAGCTTCTTCTGGTGACGCGGTAAGTCGTCTGTAGGTAAGACACCTGAAGGTAAGACGCCTGCAGGTAAGACGCCTGCAGGAAAATATCTGAAAGTAAGACGCTTGCAAGTAAGACACTTGAAGGTAAGATACCTGGAGAGCTGTTGTCTCGTTTGTCATTTATCAAATGGATTCCCCTGTCTCCTAGACGAACCTGGAGAGTAAGACACTTGAAGGTAAAAAAACCTGAAGGTAAGACGCCTGAAGGTAAGATACCTGGAGGTAAGACGCCTGATGATAAGATGCCTGAAGGAAGGACATTTGAAGGTAAGGCACCTGAATGTAAGACGCCTGAAGGTAAGACACCTGCAGGGAAAAAATCTAAAGGTAAGACGTCTGCAGGAAAATACTTGAAAGTAAGACGCTTGCGTGTAAGACACTTGAAGGTAAGACACCTGAAGGTGAGACACCTGAAGGTAAGACACCTGAAGGTAAGACACCTGAAGGTGAGACGCCTGAAGGTAAGACACCTGAACGTTAGACACCTGAAGGAAAGACACCTGAACGTAAGACGCCTGAACGTAAGACGCCTTGAGATAAGACACCTGAACGTAAGAAACTTGAAGGTGAGACACCTGCAGGAAAGACAACCGGTTTACTTGTGGACCCGTTCCTTTGACGTGTTGTCAGTGACGGGCACAAGAAACCCAGTTTTCACGTCTTCAATCCACAACCAACCATATTTGGAACACAGTCTCTATTCTCATTAGTTTGTATTCCTCTCCCAGCTTAGATCTCTCTCTCTCTCTCTCTCTCTCTCTCTCTCACACACACACACATACACACACACTCGCGCGCGCGCGCACACACACACACACACAGAGTTACACGCAGACAAGGATACACACTCATGTACATACATAGATATATAGACACATACATACATACATTCACAACCACCACCACCACCATGTCCCCATTGCTATTAACATCATCATCGTCACCGTCATCATCGATATCATCTCCTTTGTTATGCTGTTGCTTTTTTCTCTTCTTTCTATCTGTCTATCAACACACACGCACATCAATACAAAATCTGCCTGTACTTACATGAAAATCTGCGATGGTCATTCCCCCAAGAAAACAACAGCAACACTGATTTGCTTACGACCTGTTGGCATCAAACATTCTTCTGGCATGATAGATGTCAGATAATTATGAAAGTGTCTACGCACCATACATGCAGCCTTGCAGCCCAATCATGTGTTCATGTCTACAGAATCATCTTCACGTCAAAAATAACATTATGTCGCAACGCCAACACAGATTTCAGAACAGGCGGCGAAGACACATGGTGAGCAGTCCATACTGCACGGCAATATTTCATTTCAACAAACAGTTGTCAGGTGCTGATATTTCTCCTGTCTGACCACTGTTAACACTGGAGAAGTGATTTTCAGGTTACGTGTTTGACAAGGACGAATGTATGTTTCATTGTTTAATATATAACACGTCTTTCGAGGCTTTGGTAAGGACAGTGGGATACAGCAATATCACGACTTCTTGTTCAATGTCAAATCACTTTAGTTTGTTAGCAATGAGCGAAATCTGGTAAAATGTGATACTTATGGCTCATGTAACTTCTAGCTAAAAGTACGATCTGGAAGCCGATTTCATAAGGCATTCACAACAGCTCTTGTTTCATCATTGTTCAACACATGTTTATAGACTTTATCCAGCTTGCATTATAAATCCATATTACTATTTTACGAGTTGAAAAATGAGAACACGTTGGCGAAGACATATCTATGTTCGAATATAAAAAACAAAACAACAGCCGACACTCCCAAATCTGTTGTGTTTTCCCCCCCAGTCCAACAATCGTTGTGACTTAAAACGTTCACCACACACACACACTGCTCTCTTGAACATCACAGAAAAGAAGTCTCACTTAAACCGTACAGAAAAGAAGCCGCATCGCAAATACCCGTCAGCAAACCTGTGTACAAAGTTGTACAGTACAGCACAACAGAGGGGAGGTTAGGCGTGGTGCATGAGTGGTCTCCCCTACCTATGACACCGTTAGATGCTTGGGAGGAGAGACAGCTGTTGCCCCCCCTATCGATATTCATGCAGCTGTCAACCTCCCTCTGTACCGACCACCGCCTCCATAATCCTGATGCAGGTAGGGCACACAGTTGTGTCGACTGTTTTGCTGGGTTGAGGGTTGCTCAGTGTACCTGGCAGAATGAGCCAATGGGAGAAACACGCGGTGTTGAGACAGCCGCATGCTGCTTATGTGAGTGTCGGTCGTGATGGTTGTGTCCTGCTGTGAGCCTCTGTGCGAATCCCATATCTTCATCTATCAGAAGCTATGTAAGCTTTTTTTTTCTTTTCTTTTTTTTAAAAGGGGGATAACAGTAAACCATAGGCGCCATGCAGTGATTTCTAAAATATATTTATTTGTTTTTTTCTGGGTTTTTTTTTTAATAATCAGTTTAGCAGTGGTTCTCTCTGTGCCCTGTGGCACATAAGACAATTACCAGAGATCTCCACTGCTGCCTGTCTTGTACTGTCTCACCTGGCTTCCCCCCTTCCAGGTCTAGTGCATTTTCCCTTCAGTTCTGTTTCAACGGTTCTCTCACCATGTCTGCCTTAATCCTGCCCGCGATCCCTTTCCATGAAAAATAAGTGTCAAGAGAGAACACCAACTCTGAAAAAAAAACCCGCGTACAGTGGTATTGTAAGGGCAGTGTCCTCTCCAACGCCGTTTTTTTATGTTAAAATTTCAGAGGTGATGTCCACGGTGAAGGATTCTTGTATGGAGAGCAGTGTGTGAGATGGTGTTGGTTCTTGATGATTAGCAGTGTCTATTTCTTCCGTGTACATTACTTTAGTTCGTACAAACAGTATTGATGGAAAGCATGTTCAAACACTTA
The DNA here is from genome assembly GCF_041734735.1 of Babylonia areolata. Classification (NCBI taxonomy): domain Eukaryota; kingdom Metazoa; phylum Mollusca; class Gastropoda; order Neogastropoda; family Buccinidae; genus Babylonia; species Babylonia areolata. Next base: position 12,460,317 of record NC_134894.1, on the reverse strand, counting down.
CTGTATATGAAAAGAATATAAAGAACGTATGAGCGAGAGGGAGGGAGAGATGAGAGAGAGAGAGAGAGAGAGAGAGAGACAGACAGACAGGCAGACAGACAGAGACAGAGACAGAGAGATTATTTTTTGGCGGGAATGTCACGGCACATCCAACGCCAGAGGTACAGGTACATTCTGAGTTTAGATGGTGTGATATATCTGTAAAATTAATGCATATACATACGTGTTTTCAGCCTTGAATAGACACGCGCAGTTAGAGGCGATGAATATTTCTAAGACAGACAGAGACAGAGAGACAGAGACAGACAGACAGAT
>NC_134894.1:12452502-12457502 GCF_041734735.1 Babylonia areolata | reverse complement strand
AGACAGGCAGACAGAGGCAGACAGACAGAGACAGACAGACAGAGACAGACATACAGAGACAGACAGAGACAGGCAGACAGAGGCAGACAGACAGAGACAGGCAGACAGAGACAGACAGGCAGAGACAGACAGACAGAGACAGACAGGCAGAGACAGACAGACAGAGACAGACAGGCAGAGACAGACAGACAGAGACAGACAGGCAGAGACAGACAGACAGAGACAGGCAGACAGAGACAGACAGGCAGAGACAGACAGACAGAGACAGGCAGACAGAGGCAGACAGACAGAGACAGGCAGACAGAGACAAACGGAGGCACACACAGAGCCAGAACCAGATTCTGGTGACCAAGGCACACAAATCTCTGTTTCTAGTCACGTTTATTCCATTGAAACGAAAATAAGATTTCACATAATTTTTTTTTCAAAAACGGAAGTAAGTACGTATATTAAACATCAGATTCCACATTACCTCATTCCAAAGAAAAGAAACAAACAAAGGAAGGAAACCGTTACACGAACAAGCGTTTTGATCTCTGTATGTAGTATTATCATTGTCTTATTATGTTTTCTTTAAATTCTAATTATTCAGTTTTGAATGTAAAGATATAAACCAGTATTTACATGTTTGATCTAAACCGTGGGAAACACACATCGACAACAAGCTAAAAACTCAACTCAACAGAAATACGGGAAATTCACACATCTTGATATTGAGAATACACACACATTACGGAGAAAGCATGGAAGGCATGACGCAGCAATACTAACAAGCGAATCAGAACGTAAAGACTTCTGCTTCTTTGACAAAAAAAACAAAAAAACCGACCTTTCCACCAGCAATGTTCCTGACACCTGAAAATTAGACTAGACCAGCAGAAGATCCAGATCAACAATAATCATACAAAGGATTAGGACTCAGAGAACACAGCAGAAAGAAAGGAGATCACATAAAAAAAAAACAGCAAAGGTTTTGCATTTCCATGAATCAAACAAAACAGATCAACTCAAGAATTCAAATTTCATACAAAGAAAGCAACGGAATGGAAGCAGCTGCTGGAAGAAGACGAAGAAGAAGAGGAAGCAGTGGTCAGTGCAGGGACCACTTCAGCATGTGGACCACGGTCATCAAACGTTCCCTGTTAGTTGCTGATTTCCACAGTAGGCAAAACGATCTTTTATATTGGCCTGAAGAAGAGCATGTGGATCGATACGTCACCTCTTTTATCCAACGTAAGTTTACTTTTTTTTACCAAGATTCGTTTAGTCTTCCTCTTACTGAGATTATATATATATATATATTTTAACCACGTTGCATGCTTTCTACAAAGTCATTTGCGATGATGGCCCCAAACTGGCCACTGCCAACGTATCTCATCCTGGTCCTGATCCTGGCCGTGGCCACTGCCTGGCACCAGAAGACACTGATGGACACTCTAGCAGAAGTTGAGGGAGGGGCGCGCCGTCATGTAGATGTGCATGGTGGACAGGCTGGCGTGGTTCCTCAGGCATCTCGGCACGGGGTTCATGAAGGCCTGGAACCACGTGGAGACGGAAGTGAGTGAAGGATGGAGAGAAGACATGGGGGAAGGAAAAAAGGAAGGAAGGAAGGAAGGGAAGAAGGAACGATTGAAAGGAAGAAGGGAGAGAGGGGGGGGGGGAAGGAGTGAAGGACGGTAGGAAGGAGGGAAAGAAGGAAGAAAAGTAGGAAGGAGAGAAAAAGGAATAAGGGAGGAAGGGAGGATGAAAGGAAGAGAAGAAGGAAGGAAGGAAGGAGGGAAGGAAAATTGAAGTTGAGAAAAAAGGAAGGAACGAATGGACGGGCGGAGGATAGATAGAAAGAACGACAAAAAATGAATGAATGAATAAAGAAATAAATCAATTTTCTCTATTCGTGACCCCTCTCTGTCACTCCCTCCCCCGCCCCCTCGCCCCCCCCCCCACCCGCCCCCACACACACACATGTCGCACGCAAGCAAGCATTTATTTATTTATTTTTTAGTTAATCAATCACTCACTAAAATTCACAGTCAACCAAAACTTTTGACCCGTAACCTTATCTAACCAGGGCACTAAAAACAGCTCCCACAGAAACCGCAGAAATCACACACTTTGGTATGTTCGATGCAAAGAAAGGAGCACCGACATAGATCAAAATAATTGATATATTCGGGGATCTAAAAGCAGGCGCCGTGTAGCGCATTGCTATAAGAATCAGTCCGCACACTTCAACACCTTCTTGAAACTCAAAACTTTTTCTTCTTTTCCTCCTTGAAAAATACTGATGATCGCAGACACATTCACCCCAAATTTGTCCGCGGTCGGGTGCTCAAATCGCAACTTTTTTTTCTTTCTTTTCTTCGTTGAAAATGCTGCACTGAACGCAGACACACTTACCCCAAATTTGTCCTGGGTCGGGTGTTCAAATCGCTGTGAAGCCTGATGGATGCCCAAGGCCCAGCCAAAGGCGTTCAGCTTTCCGCGGTTGTACAAGAGGAAGACCGGCTGAAAATCGTCGCAGCTCATGTCTTCGGTGATGTTGTACCAGTAGTGCTTACCTGCCATGGGATGGAAAGAGGGGAAAAAAAAGCCTTTTAAATTTCAAAAAGGTCCCGCTTACCCTATCACGGTCATAAAGGCAGTGAAATCATCATATCCGCTGTGTCTGGGGCTCGGCGTATGAAGGTGGGTGTGTGTGTTTGGGAGTGGGGGGTGGGGGTGCGGAGGAGGGAGTGGGGGAAGCGGAGGTACAGACCTTTCCTTCAACCGTTTTAATCTTCCGCAGCCTACCTTCCTAAAGGCCTACCCGTTCTAATCTGGGTGGAATGACGAAAATCTGAGTGTAGTGCCTTTCTGAAGAACACAACAGCATGCCGAAATCGGACCTCGAAGCATGACACACTGGTCAATTAACATTGGATCAGAAGGCCAACGTCTGACCGATACCGCCACGCCATGGTGCCCTCCTACACAGGGGATGCTTTCCGGGGACAGACACTGAAGAGTGAAGAGCAAAGAGAGGAAGGGGTGAGGAAGGAAGCGAGAAGGAAATTGCACATGTTATTCACTCAACCCCAACACATTTTACCCAGCCACCACACCCCTTCTCCCTGTACACACACACACACAGACACAAACACCCCCTCTCCCCTGCCTCTCTGCCTCTCTCTCTCTCTCTCTCCTCTCTCTCTCTCTCCTCTCTCTCTCTCTCCTCTCTCTCTCTCTCTCTCTCCTCTCTCTCTCTCTCCTCTCTCTCTCTCTCTCCTCTCTCTCTCTCTCTCTCTCTCTCTCTCTCTGTCTCTTTCTCAAGCTTACGACATGTAATTACAGCAACATGAAGAAGAAAATAAAAAAAATTGGACAGACAGTGTAAAAAAAAATGTCCTTGTGGAAAACGGCTTTGGAATCGTATGGATCAGCCAAGGAGTCGAGAGTGACATTGCGTTTATTTCAGAGTTTAAGGACCACCTTTTTTAATATATATATATATATATATTTAAAAAATTCATGCGACAGTGCTCTCATTTCAGCAAGCTTCAGCAGCTTCACGAGGTCTACATAAACAGAACAAACAGCTCCCACTTCCAAAAAAATTCATGCGGCAGTAGTCTCATTCCAGCACGCCTGATCATCAGCTTCCACATGGTCCACATACCCATGACAGGGAAGCAGTAGCCCATGGTCCAGTTGGTCCCTTGCACAGAGTCCTGGAGGTAGGGCATGAGGACAGACTGGGTGATGGGGTCACTGCCGTTCTGGATGTACAGACCTGTGCCAGTGCCTTCCACAGAGTATTCTTCAGGAGTCCGTCCCTCGCTGCAGATCGCGGCTGTGTTGGGGAAGAAAGAAAGAAAGGAAATGAGGCACGGGGGATTCGGATTACTGTTGTTCTTGAAAGAAATGGTCTCAGAAACACCATGATAAATGCACGTGCGTGACAACATACACGCGCACGCAGACAAACAGGCACACGCACACACACACACACACATACACACACACAACACTAACCATCCCCAAACCTCACCCGCCCCCCCTCCACATACCCCACCTCAAACACGCACACAGACACACACCAACACACTATGCACACATACACACACTCACACAGACTTACAGACACGCAGACAAGCACACGCACACACACACACACACACACACACACACACACACATACATATATACACACACATAAACTCATATTCAGACATACACGCACACACACACGCACACACACACTCACATATGCATACACAAACACACACACACACCACCTAAAATATGCACATGGACACACACCAACACACACATGCACACACACACACACACACTCACACACACTTACAGACACGCAGACACACACACACACACACACACAAATATGCACACAACACTAACACCAACACCACCACCACCCCCTCACACACACACCAACACACACTCACATACATAGACCCCCCCCACACACACACTCACTCACACACACATACACACACACACACACTCACATACACACATACACAAACACACGCACGCACATGCACATACACATACACAAAAACTACCCCCCCCCTACACCCCCACCTAAAACACACACAGAGACATACCCCCACACATACATCCACACGCACTCACATACATAGAACCCCCCCCCCACACCACACCCACACACACACACATACTCACATACATACACACACACATCCACACACAGATACACACATAAACACACCTCCCCCCACCCCCACACCGCTACACAGACACAGACACACAGACACAGACACACACACAGACACAAACACACGCAGACACACACCCACCCACCCACACACACACACACACACACACACACACACACGAACCTGGGTCAGTGAAATAAGCAGTCAGAAAGTAGTGGTTCCCCTCCTCCTGGAAGATGTGGCCCCTTTGCTTGACGGGAGGGAAGTCACCGTCTGTCTTAGCGATCTGCACACATAACGCTGACAGTATACTGATATCAA
>NC_134894.1:12420002-12440002 GCF_041734735.1 Babylonia areolata | reverse complement strand
CCTCCCCCACGTGTCCTGACCAAAAAACAAAACAAAACAAAAAAACAAAAAACGATACCAATCACAAACCTTCACATAATCATAGATAACGGCGACAGTCGTGACTGCTATGTACTGTCAACGACCCGACAAGCAAATTTCTCCCGTGTTGGAATGAAGTAATTACCTACAGGAGAGAGGGGGCGTGGGAGGGGGTGGGGGTGGGGGTGGAGGCAGGAAGAAGGTGTGTGGGGGGGGGGTGCTTCCGATGAGCGATCCTCTAGAAGGAAATAGACTTTAATTGCCAGTACAGTACTGCAGATACCCTCGGGTCCATGACACCGAAAGGAGGTTGACTGCTACTCTTTGTACCCACTGTGTCTGTCTTCTGAGGGATTTCGTTGTTATTGTGTCTGTCTTCTGTGGGATTTCGTTGTTATTGTGTCTGTCTTCTGTGGGATTTCGTTGTTGTTGTTATTGTGTCTGTCTTCTGTGGGATTTCGTTGTTATTGTGTCTGTCTTCTGTGGGATTTCGTTGTTGTTGTTGTTGTGTCTGTCTTCTGTGGGATTTCGTTGTTATTGTGTCTGTCTTCTGTGGGATTTCGTTGTTGTTGTGTCTGTCTTCTGTGGGATTTCGTTGTTATTGTGTCTGTCTTCTGTGGGATTTCGTTGTTGTTGTTGTTGTGTCTGTCTTCTGTGGGATTTCGTTGTTGTTATTGTGTCTGTCTTCTGTGGGATTTCGTTGTTATTGTGTCTGTCTTCTGTGGGATTTCGTTGTTGTTGTTATTGTGTCTGTCTTCTGTGGGATTTCGTTGTTGTTATTGTGTCTGTCTTCTGTGGGATTTCCTTGTTGTTGTTATTGTGTCTGTCTTCTGTGGGATTTCCTTGTTGTTGTTATTGTGTCTGTCTTCTGTGGGATTTCGTTGTTGTTGTTATTGTGTCTGTCTTCTGTGGGATTTCGTTGTTGTTGTGTCTGTCTTCTGTGGGATTTCGTTGTTGTTGTTATTGTGTCTGTCTTCTGTGGGATTTCGTTGTTGTTGTTATTGTGTCTGTCTTCTGTGGGATTTCGTTGTTGTTGTGTCTGTCTTCTGTGGGATTTCGTTGTTGTTGTTATTGTGTCTGTCTTCTGTGGGATTTCGTTGTTGTTGTTATTGTGTCTGTCTTCTGTGGGATTTCGTTGTTGTTGTTATTGTGTCTGTCTTCTGTGGGATTTCGTTGTTGTTATTGTGTCTGTCTTCTGTGGGATTTCCTTGTTGTTGTTATTGTGTCTGTCTTCTGTGGGATTTCCTTGTTGTTGTTATTGTGTCTGTCTTCTGTGGGATTTCGTTGTTGTTGTTATTGTGTCTGTCTTCTGTGGGATTTCGTTGTTGTTGTGTCTGTCTTCTGTGGGATTTCGTTGTTGTTGTTATTGTGTCTGTCTTCTGTGGGATTTCGTTGTTGTTGTTATTGTGTCTGTCTTCAGTGGAATTTCGTTGTTGTTGTTATTGTGTCTGTCTTCTGTGGGATTTCGTTGTTGTTGTTATTGTGTCTGTCTTCTGTGGGATTTCGTTGTTGTTGTTATTGTGTCTGTCTTCTGTGGGATTTCGTTGTTATTGTTGTTATTGTGTCTGTCTTCTGTGGGATTTCGTTGTTGCTGTTGTTGTGTCTGTCTTCTGTGGGAATTTCGTTGTTGTTGTTATTGTGTCTGTCTTCTGTGGGATTTCGTTGTTGTTGTGTCTGTCTTCTGTGGAATTTCGTTGTTGTTGTTATTGTGTCTGTCTTCTGTGGGATTTCGTTGTTATTGTGTCTGTCTTCTGTGGGATTTCGTTGTTGTTGTTATTGTCTGTCTTCTGTGGGATTTGGTTGTTGTTATTGTGTCTGTCTTCTGTGGGATTTCGTTGTTGTTATTGTGTCTGTCTTCTGTGGGATTTCGTTGTTATTGTGTCTGTCTTCTGTGGGATTTCGTTGTTGTTATTGTCTGTCTTCTGTGGGATTTCGTTGTTGTTGTTATTGTGTCTGTCTTCTGTGGGATTTCGTTGTTATTGTGTCTGTCTTCTGTGGGATTTCGTTTTGTTGTTATTGTGTCTGTCTTCTGTGGGATTTCGTTGTGTTATTGTGCCTGTCTTCTGTGGGATTTCGTTGTTGTTGTTATTGTGTCTGTCTTCTGTGGGATTTCGTTGCTGTTGTTATTGTGCCTGTCTTCTGTGGGATTTCGTTTTGTTGTTATTGTGTCTGTCTTCTGTGGGATTTCGTTGTTATTGTGTCTGTCTTCTGTGGGATTTCGTTTGTTATTGTGTCTGTCTTCTGTGGGATTTCGTTGCTGTTGTTATTGTGTCTGTCTTCTGTGGGATTTCGTTGTTGTTATTGTGTCTGTCTTCTGTGGGATTTCGTTGTTGTTATTGTGTCTGTCTTCTGTGGGATTTCGTTGTTGTTATTGTGTCTGTCTTCTGTGGGATTTCGTTGCTGTTGTTATTGTGTCTGTCTTCTGTGGGATTTCGTTGTTATTGTGTCTGTCTTCTGTGGGATTTCGTTGTTATTGTGTCTGTCTTCTGTGGGATTTCGTTGTTGTTGTGTCTGTCTTCTGTGGGATTTCGTTGTTATTGTGTCTGTCTTCTGTGGGATTTCGTTGTTGTTGTTGTTGTGTCTGTCTTCTGTGGGATTTCGTTGTTGTTGTTATTGTGTCTGTCTTCTGTGGGATTTCGTTGTTATTGTGTCTGTCTTCTGTGGGATTTCGTTGTTGTTGTTGTGTCTGTCTTCTGTGGGATTTCGTTGTTGTGTCTGTCTTCTGTGGGATTTCGTTGTTGTGTCTGTCTTCTGTGGGATTTCGTTGTTGTTATTGTGTCTGTCTTCTGTGGGATTTCGTTGTTATTGTGTCTGTCTTCTGTGGGATTTCGTTGTTATTGTGTCTGTCTACTGTGGGATTTCGTTGTTGATGCTATTGTGTCTGTCTTCTGTGGGATTTCGTTGTTGTTGTTGTGTCTGTCTTCTGTGGGATTTCGTTGTTGTTGTTGTGTCTGTCTTCTGTGGGATTTCGTTATTGATGTTATTGTGTCCGTCTTCTGTGGGATTTCCTTGTTATTGTTGTTATTGTGTCTGTCTTCTGTGGGATTTCGTTGTTGTTGTTATTGTGTCTGTCTTCTGTGGGATTTCGTTGTTGTTGTTATTGTGTCTGTCTTCTGTGGGATTTCGTTGTTATTGTGTCTGTCTTCTGTGGGATTTCGTTGCTGTTGTTATTGTGTCTGTCTTCTGTGGGATTTCGTTGTTGTTATTGTGTCTGTCTTCTGTGGGATTTCGTTGTTGTTATTGTGTCTGTCTTCTGTGGGATTTCGTTGTTGTTATTGTGTCTGTCTTCTGTGGGATTTCGTTGCTGTTGTTATTGTGTCTGTCTTCTGTGGGATTTCGTTGTTATTGTGTCTGTCTTCTGTGGGATTTCGTTGTTATTGTGTCTGTCTTCTGTGGGATTTCGTTGTTGTTGTTGTGTCTGTCTTCTGTGGGATTTCGTTGTTGTTGTTATTGTGTCTGTCTTCTGTGGGATTTCGTTGTTATTGTGTCTGTCTTCTGTGGGATTTCGTTGTTGTTGTTATTGTGTCTGTCTTCTGTGGGATTTCGTTGTTATTGTGTCTGTCTTCTGTGGGATTTCGTTGTTATTGTGTCTGTCTTCTGTGGGATTTCGTTGTTATTGTGTCTGTCTTCTGTGGGATTTCGTTGTTGTTGTTGTGTCTGTCTTCTGTGGGATTTCGTTGTTGTGTCTGTCTTCTGTGGGATTTCGTTGTTGTGTCTGTCTTCTGTGGGATTTCGTTGTTGTTGTTATTGTGTCTGTCTTCTGTGGGATTTCGTTGTTATTGTGTCTGTCTTCTGTGGGATTTCGTTGTTATTGTGTCTGTCTACTGTGGGATTTCGTTGTTGATGCTATTGTGTCTGTCTTCTGTGGGATTTCGTTGTTGTTGTTGTGTCTGTCTTCTGTGGGATTTCGTTGTTGTTGTTGTGTCTGTCTTCTGTGGGATTTCGTTATTGATGTTATTGTGTCCGTCTTCTGTGGGATTTCCTTGTTATTGTTGTTATTGTGTCTGTCTTCTGTGGGATTTCGTTGTTGTTGTTATTGTGTCTGTCTTCTGTGGGATTTCGTTGTTGTTGTTATTGTGTCTGTCTTCTGTGGGATTTCGTTGTTATTGTGTCTGTCTTCTGTGGGATTTCGTTGTTGTTGTTATTGTGTCTGTCTTCTGTGGGATTTCGTTGTTGTTATTGTGTCTGTCTTCTGTGGGATTTCGTTGTTATTGTGTCTGTCTTCTGTGGGATTTCGTTGTTATTGTGTCTGTCTTCTGTGGGATTTCGTTGTTATCGTGTCTGTGTCCTGTGGGATTTCGTTGTTGTTGTTATTGTGTCTGTCTTCTGTGGGATTTCGTTGTTATTGTGTCTGTCTTCTGTGGGATTTCGTTGCTGTTGTTATTGTGTCTGTCTTCTGTGGGATTTCGTTGTTATTGTGTCTGTCTTCTGTGGGATTTCGTTGTTGATGTTATTGTGTCTGTCTTCTGTGGGATTTCGTTGTTGTTGTTATTGTGTCTGTCTTCTGTGGGATTTCGTTGTTGTTGTTATTGTGTCTGTCTTCTGTGGGATTTCGTTGTTGTTGTTATTGTGTCTGTCTTCTGTGGGATTTCGTTGTTATTGTGTCTGTCTTCTGTGGGATTTCGTTGTTATTGTGTCTGTCTTCTGTGGGATTTCGTTGTTGTTGTTATTGTGTCTGTCTTCTGTGGGATTTCGTTGTTATTGTGTCTGTCTTCTGTGGGATTTCGTTGTTGTTGTGTCTGTGTTCTGTGGGATTTCGTTGTTGTTATTGTGTCTGTCTTCTGTGGGATTTCGTTGTTGTTGTTATTGTGTCTGTCTTCTGTGGGATTTCGTTGTTATTGTGTCTGTCTTCTGTGGGATTTCGTTGTTATTGTGTCTGTCTTCTGTGGGATTTCGTTGTTGTTGTGTCTGTCTTCTGTGGGATTTCGTTGTTGTTATTGTGTCTGTCTTCTGTGGGATTTCGTTGTTATTGTGTCTGTCTACTGTGGGATTTCGTTGTTGTTGTTATTGTGTCTGTCTACTGTGGGATTTCGTTGTTATTGTGTCTGTCTTCTGTGGGATTTCGTTGTTGTTGTTATTGTGTCTGTCTACTGTGGGATTTCGTTGTTGTTGTTATTGTGTCTGTCTACTGTGGGATTTCGTTGTTATTGTGTCTGTCTTCTGTGGGATTTCGTTGTTGTTGTGTCTGTCTTCTGTGGGATTTCGTTGTTATTGTGTCTGTCTTCTGTGGGATTTCGTTGTTGTTGTTATTGTGTCTGTCTACTGTGGGATTTCGTTGTTGTTGTCATTGTGTCTGTCTACTGTGGGATTTCGTTGTTATTGTGTCTGTCTTCTGTGGGATTTCGTTGTTATTGTGTCTGTCTTCTGTGGGATTTCGTTGTTATTGTGTCTGTCTTCTGTGGGATTTCGTTGTTATTGTGTCTGTCTTCTGTGGGATTTCGTTGTTATTGTGTCTGTCTTCTGTGGGATTTCGTTGTTGTTGTTGTTGTGTCTGTCTTCTGTGGGATTTCGTTGTTATTGTGTCTGTCTTCTGTGGGATTTCGTTGTTGTTATTGTGTCTGTCTTCTGTGGGATTTCGTTGTTATTGTGTCTGTCTTCTGTGGGATTTCGTTGTTGTTATTGTGTCTGTCTTCTGTGGGATTTCGTTGTTGTTATTGTGTCTGTCTTCTGTGGGATTTCGTTGTTATTGTGTCTGTCTTCTGTGGGATTTCGTTGTTGTTGTTATTGTGTCTGTCTTCTGTGGGATTTCGTTGTTGTTGTTATTGTGTCTGTCTTCTGTGGGATTTCGTTGTTGTTGTTGTGTCTGTCTTCTGTGGGATTTCGTTGTTGTTGTTATTGTGTCTGTCTTCTGTGGGATTTCGTTGTTATTGTGTCTGTCTTCTGTGGGATTTCGTTGTTGTTGTTATTGTGTCTGTCTTCTGTGGGATTTCGTTGTTGTTGTTATTGTGTCTGTCTTCTGTGGGATTTCGTTGTTGTTATTGTGTCTGTCTTCTGTGGGATTTCGTTGTTGTTGTGTCTGTCTTCTGTGGGATTTCGTTGTTGTTGTTGTTGTTGTTGTTGGTTGTGGGAAGGTGGCAGAATGGTTAAGACGCTCGTCTCAGTGCCAAATACAGAGCCCGTGAGGGTCTGGGTTCGAATCCGGCTCTCGCCCTTTTACCTCAAAGTTTGATTGGAAAATGTAACTGAGCGTCTAATCGTTCGGGTGAAACTATAAACCGTGGTCCCGTGTGCAGCACGCCCTTGGCGCACTGAAAAAGAACCCATGGCAACTAACGGGTTGTCGCTGAGAAAATCCAGTAGAAAAACCCATAAAGAGAGAGGTGGCGAAAGAGAGAGAGAGAGAGAGAGAGAGAGAGAGAGAGGTGGCGAGAGAGAGGTGGCGAGAGAGAGAGAGAGAGGTGGAGAGAGAGAGAGAGAGAGGTGGCGAGAGAGAGAGAGAGGTGGCGTGAGAGAGAGAGAGGGAGAGAGAGAGAGGTGGCGAGAGAGAGAAAGATGGAGAGAGAGAGAGAGAGGGAGAGAGAGAGAGGTGGCGAGAGAGAGAGAGAGGTGGCGAGAGAGAGAGAGAGGTGGAGAGAGAGAGAGAGAGAGGTGGCGAGAGAGAGAGAGAGAGAGGTGGCGAGAGAGGGAGAGAGAGAGAGAGAGAGAGGTGGCGAGAGAGAGAGAGGGGTGGCGAGAGAGAGAGAGAGAGAGAGAGAGAGAGAGGTGGCGAGAGAGAGAGAGAGAGAGGTGGCGAGAGAGAGAAAGAGAGAGAGAGAGAGAGAGAGAGAGAGAGAGAGAGAGAGAGAGAGAGAGAGAGAGACGAAACGAAACGAAACAATACGAAACCAAACGAAATTTTATTTTACCAGGTTAATGAGATAAGCAAAACATATGCTTTTTTCCACCCAGTCCTGGGGTATAAAAGAAAGAAAAAAAGAGGGATGTGGGGGGAAAGGGGGGGGGGGGTAGGGATACATCAAAAGAACACATGAACACAGAACTATTAACAAGAAAGACATCAACGACAAATTTCACTTAAAATCACGTGAAAAACATGAAAAAAAAGACTATTACAAAGCAACAAACTAAAGAACTCTCTATGAAAAAAAAAGACTACTACAAAACAACAAACTAAAGAACTCTCTATCCCCACTCCTACCCCAGTCTCATTCCCACCAACCCCATGCACATAGTGAGAGATTAGATTTAAACATTAATTCATAAATATGATTATAATCAAAGAGAGAGAGAGAGAGAGGTGGGGTTTGAAAGTGTTTTGCACTGGTATTCTAAGTGTGAAATTAGTGTTCACATCGTTGATGTACAGGAAAATTGATCATTGGATTAGAGTAATCGAATTCAACTGTCGGTTCATTTCCGTAAACGTTTTATTCACACTTAAAAAGGGGAAATGCTTGATCAAACCAAACACACTGACACAGACATTGGTTGGCATACAGTACACATAAAACAATGGGTAAAGATTTTTACCGTCAAATTACGACATGTTTGATTCGTATAGCGTTAAAAGTATTATGACAAACACATGACTGAAACAAATCTAGAAGTACAAAATCAGTTTCAGTTTCAGTTTCAGTAGCTCAAGGAGGCGTCACTGCGTTCGGACAAATCCATATACGCTACACCACATCTGCCAAGCAGATGCCTGACCAGCAGCGTAATCCAACGCGCTTCGTCAGGCCTTGAGAAAAAAAAGGTGAATAAATAATAGATAAGCTTACATAAATAAATAAATAATAATTATAATATAAAAAGGTAGTAATAATAATAATAATAAAATAATGATAATAATAAATAAATAAATAAATAAGACAACAATGATGATAAATAAGCAAATAAATGTAAAACATGAAGACACACATTCACACATACACCCACACATGCACAACAGATATGCACCAAACATGCACTTTCACAGATATGAAAGCACAGTCAAATACATATAAACGTACATGAGCTCCAACACACACACACACACACACACACACACACCACACACATTACCCTGCACCTCCTCTACCCCCCTCCTCCACACACTCAAAATACAAAAGTACATAATACATATCATATGTGAAAACACACAGCAGCAAAATAGTTTACACCTTATACTGTGCTCTTACATAAAACATGACATCAATTCTTGAGACAGCCGGTAAACCATAACAAAAAAATATGAACACATCACATTAATGATGCAAGAAATGAACGGAATATCAAAGAAATTGATTTAAAATGTGTGTGTGTGTGTGTGTGTGTGTGTGTGTGTGTGTGTGTGTGTGTGTATGTACATGTATATTTTATATTCTGAACAACACACGCATAACAGTATATATTTTTAAGTGAAATGTACTCACACACAAAACAGGAACACTTAGTGAAGATTTGACAAAGATTTAAAAACAAAGAAGTTCAAGTTTAGAACAGAAATGAGAAAGAAAACACTGAAGAAAAAAATGTATATCTTACATATGAAATATAAACACAAAACTAACACACAGGGCATATATAACAGATCAGGACAATTCTATTTCTATTATTATGCACTTTTCAGTCATGGTTAAATATCCTTCATTATCAACCTCCAAAATTTTCACTTTGAAAACATATGCAGAAAAGATGATATTATGATAAAAAGCAGCGGCATGAATAACAGATCAGGATAATTGCATTATTCTTGTGCACTTTTCAGTTACGGTTATAAATCCTTCATAAGCAACCTCCACAGAATTTCACTTGAAAAACTTACACAGAAAAGATGATATTATGACAACAAGCAGCGCAAATAAGAACGATTGTTGTTACTCGTGACGAAACTGCTACGACTACCATTCCTCAGTGCAAATCCACAACAACATATATTGCAGTCGCATGACACACACACAAGATAAAACATAAACATTTTTCCCTATTTAATAGCTGTCAATAAAACGCACACGCACACACACACAATGACAATTATTAGAAAGTGTAAAGACCACTGTCATGTACACTCGAAATTACCGATCCAATGTCAGCAATGATCAACCATCGTTTTGTCGTTTTCTAGATTTAATTTTTTCCTTACGTCAGTTTCAGTTTCAGTTTCAGTAGCTCAAGGAGGCGTCACTGCGTTCGGACAAATCCATATACGCTACACCACATCTGCCAAGCAGATGCCTGACCAGCAGCGTAACCCAACGCGCTTAGTCAGGCCTTGAGGAAAAAAGAAAGAAAAAAAAGGTGAATAAATAATAGATAAGCTTACACAAATAAATAAATGAATAAATAAATAAATAACAACTATAATGTAGTAAAAAAAAATCTATGTCAATCTTTTGTTGATGTATTAAATTGACTTTTCTTTTTAGACCGAACGTCTAACGCCTTGGCAACATTTTTCCTCCATGTTTTCTTTTCCATATCTTATGTTATCATGTCGTGTTATCTTGATAGTTCGTAGAAACATACAAAGAACTGAATATAAACACACACACAAAAAAAAACAAGCAAGCAACAACAATAACAACAAAACAAAAATCCATATAAAAACTGTAACACTGCAACTTTTCCTTCATCACTACCACCCCACTCCTCTTCCACAAACCAGCCAGCCCCTCCCCCCCTTTCACTCCTCCCCCGTCCACCCCCCTCCAACCCCCTTGGCGCGAATGATATACACAGAAATGAACGAGTCAGTCCACCCACGAACCTTCCAAAGTAGCCTACGTCTTTTCACACACGAATGACATCAGACTCGATGCACTCAACACCCCACAATTGACTGATTTGTCCACGCATATCACCCCAGTACGGACCCTCTTGTCCATGCATACAAAGCCAGAATTGACTGACTTGTCTATGCATATACCATCCTAAAATTGAATGCCTTGCCCATACCTAACACTGTATTGTCAGCAGAAGTTTCGATTCATCAGTGTAATGTAAATACAAACCCGTCCTGGGTTCTTTTTATAGATGTGTTGAGAATAGGTGTTATTGACATGGTGATGAAAGTGTGTGTGTGTGTGTGTGTGTGTTGGGGCGGTTGGGGGGAGGGGGGGAAGTGGCAGTTCAGAGGCAAACAAGTCTGGTCGAGTCGTACGAATGTCAGTTTGTGAGCAACGAGACAGTGGTTATAATGAACACTACACATGCTATCGCCAAACGTTATGAACTGTTTCCGTTCTGGCAGACGCTCTAAAATATCAACTCTCACAGTGACATCAAGCTTTGAACTTAAGATCTATACAGTGACTGATTAAAAGATGAAGTGTATTGGTGTGTGTATGTGTCTGTGCGCGCGCGCATGTGTGTGTTGTGTGTGTGTTTGCGCGCGCGCGTGTGTGTGCGTGATGAGTTTTATGGCAGAAATGTAAATGAATGCCATGCGTTGTTTGGGTGTGAACTGTTTTCTAAGCGTGCTGCGTTTTTAGTAGGTATATGATTTGTATGTTCATACAAATGCTTGTTTTTTTGTTGTTGTTTTTTGTTGTATTTGATTATTCAATTGACTGTTCTTACTTTAGTGTGCTTCATTTTATGATTGATATGTATATGCACATGAGTGTATGTCTTAGCTATATGCGATTATTGAATTGAGTATCTTATTCGTAAAGTGCTTATCGTATTTTATGGTTTGATTTATAATCTGTCAAGTCCCCTATAAATTCTTTATATATGTGTGTGTGTGTGTGTGTGTGTGTGTGTGTGTGTATTCATTTTCTTGATTCATTTATCTATTTGTCTATTCATTTATCATATTCTAAAATATTTCCTTTGGTCTTTATGCAGTCTACATCACTCAGCATAAAACGCATGGTGTGGGCTTGTGCAGTGCTGAGCATTAATTCTATTCATCCTGAATCAGTGTACTCTGAAACATGAGAGCATGTACGGAACTTGTGTTGGAGTGTGAAAGTAATGCTGTTTCACGTCGATTTTTTTTTTTTAATCACAAACTTGGCCTATAATTTCTCTTGAAGAGATGCTAAAGTATTCTTATATCTTGAATGCATAGCAGCTCAAGAATTTCCCACGAATTGCCCGTACAAAAATCAATATAAATGTTTTAAAGTGAACATGTGCAATAAACAATAAAGAGTGGTAACTCTCTCCATACATAGACAAGGTACACAACTTCCAACGAATGCTGCTTATGCTAAGCACATTCACCAAGCAGACAGGTAAAGAAAAGGTACATGGGAGCTAACCCAGGTACTTCCCCTCCTCCCCCGCCACCCCTCAAAAAAAGGAGAAGCTTTTATCTTCTTTACCTTGTTTGTGGAGAGAGTTACTACTTTTTATTGTTTGTTAATCATTTACTCTCCTAGGCTCATTGTTCTTTAATGTCGAATATGTGCAATGTTTTTTCGTTGGTTTTTGTTTTGTTTGTTTTTTGTTTGTTATATACAAGTATCTTATTTTGTTGTTTTTTTTTGTTTTTTTTAAATATTCTTTATACAAGTGTCTTTAATAATTATGCAAATAAGCATATACATAATCATTATTATCCAAAACGCCGACTGTCCTAAAAAAAACAACCCACCTCTTGGTCGAGAGTGGAGGAAGTAATAACTTAGGCAGGATACTCTCCACTATACTATCGTCAAATTCTAGCCCAGATAGTTGGAACAGAAGATGCCTCCTGTGCTGTTCTGGTGATCATAGTCGGACACGACTGACTGTCATACATTACAGTATCGTATCTTATCTCCTCTTGCCTCTTCTGCTGTTCTGTGGACATAAATTGGACACGACTGACTATCATACATTACAGTATCGTATCTTATCTCCTCTTGCCTCTTCTGCTGTTCTGTGGACATATACTGGACACGACTGACTGTCATACATTACAGTATCGTATCTTATCTCCTCTTGCCTCTTCTGCTGTTCTGTGGACATATACTGGACACGACTGACTATCATACATTACAGTATCGTATCTTATCTCCTCTTGCCTCTTCTGCTGTTCTGTGGGCATAAATTGGACACGACTGACTATCATACATTACAGTATCGTATCTTATCTCCTCTTGCCTCTTCTGCTGTTCTGTGGGCATACATTGGACACGACTGACTATCATACATTACAGTATCGTATCTTATCTCCTCTTGCCTTTTCTGCTGTTCTGTGGGCATACATTGGACACGACTGACTATCATACATTACAGTATCGTATCTTATCTCCTCTTGCCTTTTCTGCTGTTCTGTGGGCATAAATTGGACACGACTGACTATCATACATTAACGTATACTATATTATCTCCTCTCGTCTCTGCAGCTGTTCTGGTTGTTGTAGCTGGATACGACTGACTATCCTACATTACCATGTGTACCCTGTCCCTATACATAGGGGGAGAAAAGTGCGACAATACAATGGCATCCAGGAGTCATGACCTGGGTGCGGCCCGGCCCCCTTAGAGTGTAAAGTAGTTCAGGGCCGAAACACTTGACTGAGGGGAGGCTTTCTTCTCTGAAGACCTTGTACTGTTCAGCTCTCTCTAGAGTTTCTTATCACATTACCGTATCGTATCGTATCTCCCCTTCTCTCTTCTTTTCTCTTCTTGTCTTATCTACATACACGTTGTAGCATGGTCAGCTGGCTGCTTGCTGGTCGTGGGTAGGGTAGGGAAGGGGAGACTTCTTCTTCGTTCGTGGGCTGCAACTCCTACGTTCACGCGTATGTACACGAGTGGACTTTTACGTGTATGACTTTTTTTTTTTTTTTTAACCCCCGCCATGTAGGCAGCCATACTCCGTTTTCCGGGGTGGAAGGGGGAGAGAAAAACGTCAGAGATCCACCAGATCGACCAGGACCCGAGAAATGTTGACCCCGCACAGGATGCCGAAGACCAGAAAGAAGGACATCATCATGGCTGCTGTGCCCGCGTCATACCGCTCCACGTACCTGGATCAGACACACAGAGTGGGGGTAGGGGGGTTGTGGAGACGGGGGAGGGGACTAGTTCAGTGTGCGTGTGTGTGTGGGTGGGTCGGTGTGTGTGTGTGTATGTGTGATGTGTTGTGATGTGATGTGGTATGTGTGTGTGGGGGTGGGGGGGGCGGGGGGGTGGGGGGGATGGTGGGTCGGTGTGTGTGTGTGTGTGTGTGTATGTGTGGTGTTGTGATGTGTGTGTGTGTGTGTGTGTGTGTGTGCGTGTGTTGTGTGTGTGTGTGTGTGTGTGTGTGTGTGTGTGTGTACTCTGTGTATGTACGTAAGAGAGAGACAGAGTGAGTGAGAGACAAAGACAGACAGACAGAGAGCAACCAAGTTAACTCACTCAGTACGGCCAGTCCTCTACACAGACACCTCGGATGTCCAGTGGGTGTCTGAATGACCCAACCTTTAGCTTCCGTCGTCAGAATTGTGGTATTCTTTGTCAACATTCACCTTTCAGTACAAGAGCCTTCTGCTTGCAACATTTTGATGGCGGTAATTGGGATGAAACGCTGTTAACGTCGTCTCTTTCGCCGTTCGTATGGAGAGAGTTAAATTGTGTTGCTGTTGTTGTTTTTGTTGTTGAGTGTGGCTTACGTGTGTGAACAGGTGTGTGTGTGTGTGTGTGTGTGTGTGTGTGTGTGTGTGTGTGTGTGTGTGTGTGTGTGGAGAGAGAAATAACATGCTGAAAGGACATGTAAGTTTTACCAGGACTACCAACGTCGACAGGCATGTCATTTTTTGTGTGTGCGTGTGAGCGCCTGTGCGTCTGTGTCTGTGTGAACACGCGTGCGCACGTGTGTGTGTGTGTGTGTGTGTGTGTGTGCGTGTGCATGCGTGCGTGCTTGTGGGTATATGTGTATGTTTGTGTGAGTGTACATGCGTGTGCGTAAATGTCTCTGTGTGTGCGTGCGTGTGCATGCGTGCGTGCGTGCATCAACGTGCGCTGTAGAATGCACTTTTCGCAAACTACAAGAGCAAAAAAGGGGAAAACTTGCACAGAAATATTATTATTATATGATTATGCCATACTCTCTAGATTCTCCCGTCATGTCCAGGGGATGAGTAGGCAGGCAGGTCATCTGCTGGTGTGGGTCCTCATGTGGGAATGAAGACCACTTCCTGAGGCACAAGGTCGTCCACAGACGCTGCATGGAATGAAGTCCTGCAAGGATGGGCCCCGTTTTCTCCGAGTCCTCTTTTCCTGGATGGCGGCTGGTCTGTTGCGCTCGAATGTCTTTACACCCTGGGTACACTGTTGCTTCTACTGTGGTTTTTTGTTGTTGTTTTTCTTAAAGGGCGACATATTCCCTGGAAGTAGTGTCGATGTCGCAGCTTCTGAGGTTGGTTGGTCTTCAACGTGTCTTTGCATCTCTTCTGAGGCTTTCCTTGGCCACGCTGTCTTTCCTTCAGTTGTCCAGCATCTTTGGAATTCTGCTGTCCTCCATACGGACGCGTCCTGTCCATCGGAGCTGGCTTTTGCTGAGTATACATCAAATGCTGGGTAGGCCACATTTCTTCAGGACCTGTAAGTTGGACGCTCTCTGTCTTGCCATTTGATGCTGCAAATCTTGCGCAAGTGTCGTTGATGGAACTGTTCCGAGTTGTTGGATGTGTCGACGGTATGTAACTATGCCATACACTAATAGTGTGTGTGGGCTTAGGGTTGACTTCATCAAGATTTTTGTTTTAAGTTTTGTTAATTTCTTTTATTATATTTTCTTTTATTTACTTTTTTCTTCTTTTTTTTTATTTTTTTTTAAAGTTTTGTTATTTTATTTATTTATTTATTCATTTATTATTATTATTATTATTATTATTGTTATTAATATTATCATTTATTTTTTTATTTTTTTAATTTTTTTCTCAAGGCCTGACTAAGCGCGTTGGGTTATTACGCTGCTGGTCAGGTATCTGCTTGGCAGGTGTTGTGTAGCGTATATGGATTTGACCGAACGCAGTGACGCCTCCTTGAGCTACTGATACCGATACTGATACTGATAATATCATTATGCTATACACACAGACTACAGAAAAAAAGGGCAGCAACTCACTTGGGGGCATACATCATACAGAGACTGCTGAAGTATCCCCCGGACAGCGCCATGAGGACGGAGCACACCAGGAAGACGTAGTCATTGGCGAGGGGCGGGGCCCAGGAGCGGGACTCAGGCCGGAAGTTGAACATCAGGTACAGGGGGATGAACAGCACGCGGAGCGCCACTGGGAGCCACACCCACCTGGGTCCTGGCTGCAGACACACACACACACACACACACACACACACACACACACACACACACACAGAGTCATCTGCCGAAGAGAAGGTTTGTAATGGTTCTGCTCCTCCTATGCTGACTGTGCTGACATGATCACTGAGTGCATCAGTCAACAGAATATAATGTTTGACAGTGTCGGAGACAGATATTGTGCTTCCTGCCAGATTCTGTCAAACGTGGTAGAAGTCCCTCTGGTGTTGGACGGAGGTGTTTCGCAAAAGGGTATGCATGACAAAGATCTGTTTGATGGTACTTCTGCCCAGTGCGTGATGGGGAGGGAGAGTGGGGTGGGGGTGGGGGTGGGGGGGTTACATATCAATTAATAAAACAAAGCGTACATTAAACAATCTGCAGAATCTGTGGCTTAAAAAGTACACAATATCCGAAATAAAAGCGAGTGTACTGAAATTTCAAGTAAATGTACACACGTTCCCAGCTCGCAAATTTTCTCTGTCTGTCTCTCTGTCTGTCTGTCTGTCTCTCTATCTGTCTCAACACAGGCGTCAGCGCACAAAACTAAATGCACACTTTCTCACACTCATTCAACACAAAAACGTAAAGAAAGAGACACATAGAGATAGCCGCAGGAACAGAATAGACAGAGTCGGACAGACAGACAGATCGACAGACAGACAGGCAGAGATAATGGCAGAGGCAGAGAACGTATAATTCAGGAACCAACACAGAATGAGGATGAACTCACGAAATGCCGAAATTCTGTCAGGAGGTTTCCTAACATGGCGAACAGGTTGAAATTGAGAAAACAGAACACAGGAGTCCAGTAGACATCTGAAAAATCACCACCTTCATCATCATCATCATCATCATCATCATCATCATCAACATAATCATCATCACTATCGTCATCATCACAGCCAACATCAACATCATCAACATCGTCGTCATCATCATCATCATCATCATCGTCATAGTCATCATCATCACCATCACCATCTTCATCATCATCGTCGTCAGCGTCATTATTATTGAGTTGTCATCATCATCATCATTATCATCATTTTCACCTTTATCTTCTGTGCTCTCTCTCTCTCTCTCTCCTCTCTCTCTCTCTCTCTCTCACACACACACACACACACACACACACACACACACACACACACACACACACACACACATGTGCGTGCACAAAGACACGTCTGATATCGCTTCCAATAAAAAAAAAAAAAAAAAAAAAATTAAACTAAAGAACGAACGAACGAACGAACACGCATTAAAATAAACTACGCCTCTTGAAAGGTACAAAAAGGGGTAGCCCTCACACCTCAAATCTATATCACACTTATCTCCAGGCTGTGCAGTCAGAGGGGGGTAAGAAACGTATTGCAAAATTAATCTGAGACACGTGACCACACGAGACAGGGGAAGCTATGCTTGAAGCCTTACCGGAAATGGGGAAACTCAGTCGTTTGACGTCACTCTGAATCTGCGGGAAGAGCGCCAGGGACACGAAGAAGACGAACCAGACGCTAAGAGCCAAGTGCCAGATCTGTTCACATAGGACAACGCATGGATCACACCACATCGAACCACAGCTCCGTTTCCATTGTTCATGTTCATAGTCGACATCATTCCAGAATCACCCCCACCCTTTCTTGCATTCTTTCCATATCTATCAATCTATCAACCTATCAAACTATCTATCAATCTATCTATCTATCTATCTATCTATATGTAAATGATTACATAGAACAATCCTATGAAAAAGTAATAGTTTTTTTTAAATTTTTTTTTATTTTTTTTTTTTTTATCCTGTGGTCACATAAAGTTTCATAACTGTTGATTACTGTGTGAAAAGTTCCGCTAAAGTCCATTCCCAGCAGCCACAGCCTGATATATCAACTTTCCCTTTTGACAGTTTTGCCAAAAAACCCCAGCTGGGCGGTGGATTGCTGAGGAAGACAACACAGGTAGGTGCTTGATAGAGTGGAGTGATGGCCTAGAGGTAACGCGTCCGCCTAGGAAGCGAGAGAATCTGAGCATGCTGGTTCGAATCACGGTTCAGCCGCTGATATTTTCTCCCCCTCCACTAGACCTTGAGTGGTGGTCTGGACGCTAGTCATTCGGATGAGACGATAAACCGAGGTCCCGTGTGCAGCATGCACTTAGCGCACGTAAAAGAACCCACGGCAACAAAAGGGTTGTTCCTGGCAAAATTCTGTAGAAAAATCCACTTCGATAGGAAAAACAAATAAAACTGCACGCAGGAAAAAATACCCCAAAAAAAAGAAAAAAAAAGGGTGGCACTGTAGTGTAGCGACGCGCTCTCCCTGGGGAGAGCAGCCCGAATTTCACACAGAGAAATCTGCTGTGATAAAAAAACAAAAACAAATACAAATACAAATAATATCATCCCAAAGTCACAATTTCACTGTTAAAACTTCTATATGCACGAAAATAGAATAAATGCATTGGATTGCTAGAAGATTACATCAATTGCCACCTTGTACTCTTTCATATGCATGACAATACAATTGATACATTGAATTACCAGAAGAAGATTACATCAATAACCGCCTAACATGTATTCTTTCATATGCATGAAATTAGAATAAATGCATTGGGTTGCTAGAATATTACATCAGTAACCACCTTCAGTTTCAATGTCAGTATCAAATACAGCTTACGAAGTAACATTATCGTGTATTGATGACACACTGTACACATTCTTTATCTTACGGATTGGTTGCAGCCAGAGACACCACCTCTTGAGTCGTGACAAAGTGGGAACGCACTTGCATACGAAGGGAGACAATCTGTTCCTACGAAACCGAATCCTAAACTCTCAAGAATTTTCTCCCCTTCTACTTGACATTGGAAGCTTGTCATTCAGGTCAGAAGATAAAACGAGTTCCCCCGTGTGAAGCATGCACTTTGCGCGCGTGAAAGAACCCACGGCAACAAGAGAGTTTGCCTGGCAAAATTTCATGGTAAAAATACACGTGTGTGTGTGTGTGTGTGTGTGTGTGTGTGTGTGTGTGTGTGTGTGTCTGTGTGTGTGTGTCCATTAACATAGGAAACGAATGATGAGTGCCTAAAAACAGCTCTCTCAATCGGCTCTAGTCTATCCAGCCAGACAGCCTGTAGTATATATATATATATATATATATAAGTATCCATATCATTCAATTGATCAGTCAGTCAGTCAGTCAACCAGTCAATCCAAACTAGCTGACCTGTGACCTGGTCACCCCTAGCTGTCCCGTGACCTGGTCACTCCTAGCTGACCTGTGACCTGGTCACCCCTAGCTGTCCTGTGACCTGGTCACCCCTAGCTGACCTGTGACCTGGTCACCCCTAGCTGCCCTGTGACCTCGTCACCCCCAGCTGCCCTGTGACCTGGTCACCCTTAGCTGCCCTGTGACCTGGTCACCCCTAGCTGACCTGTGACCTGGTCACCCCTAGCTGACCTGTGACCTGGTCACTCCTAGCTGCCCTGTGACCTGGTCACCCCTAGCTGACTTGTGACCTGGTCACCCCTAGCTGACCTGTGACCTGGTCACCCCTAGCTGACCTGTGACCTAGTCACCCTTAGCTACCCTGTGACCTGGTCACCCCTAGCTGACCTGTGACCTGGTCACCCCTAGCTGCCCTGTGACCTGGTCACCCCTAGCTGACCTGTGACCTGGTCACCCCTAGCTGACCTGTTTGAAGACTTTCCAATAGGTGTGAAAGCGGTCTACACAGGACTCGTGTTGGGGTCGTGCGCTCTGCCGTTGTCGTGCGTTCAGTCTCATCACTTTCTTGTGATGTCGGTAGAATTTCTGAAACCGCACACAGTGTTGTGTTAGTTAGTAAGAGGCTTGTTAGTGCAGGAAAGAGTTTGTTTGTGTTGCCACGCACGCACGGATATACATACACACGTACGCACGCACGCCCCACCCTACACACAACCCCCCCCCCAACCCTACACACACACACACACAGTGTTATTATTTGCTTGTGATGACGGAAGAATTTTTGTAGTCATACGCACTGTGTCATCATTTCCTTGTAATGTAAGAATTTGTGTAGCCACACACACACACACGCGCGCGCGCACGGACGCACGCACGCACACACACACACACACACGCACACACACAGAGACTGTCATCCTTTACTTTTTAATGTCGGATAAATTTGTGTAGCCACACACACATTGTTATCATTTGCAGTGTCACTGTTCATAATTTTCGCTTGTAATATCGGGGGAATCTCTTTCACACACACACACAGACACACACACACAGACAGACACACACTTGTCATCATGTATTTTTCACAATGGAAATAAGGCAGCCTGTTGTGCAAATGACCCTCGTGTGTTTGTAAAGCGCACAGAGCTTGGTCCCCGACCGAGGACAGCATCCTTCTTCTTCTTTTTCTGCGTTCGTGGGCTGCAAACTCCCATGTTCATATCGTCTGTACACGAGTGGGCTTTTACGTGTAAGACCGTTTTTGACTCACTTGTGTAAACAAAGTGAGTCTATGTTTTAACCCGGTGTTCGGTTGTCTGTGTGTGTGTGTGTGTGTGTGTGTGTGTGTGTGTGTCCGTGGTAAACTTTAACATTGACATTTTCTCTGCAAATACTTTGTCAGTTGACACCAAATTAGGCATAAAAATAGGAAAAATTCAGTTCTTTCCAGTCATCTTGTTTAAAACAATATTGCACCTCTGGGATGGGCACAAAAAAATACAAAATGAAGCCTAATTATATGCAAACTGCATTTACTGTTATATTTATATTTTTTGTATTCTCTAAACTTGGCACTTTGATCTCAT
>NC_134894.1:12410002-12415002 GCF_041734735.1 Babylonia areolata | reverse complement strand
CCACCAACCACACACATTGTCCTCACAACACGACCCACCAATTACAGACATTGTCCTCACAACATGACCCACCAGCCACACACATTGTCCTGTGACAACATGACCCACCAACCACACACATTGTCCTGTGACAACATGACCCACCAACCACACACATTGTCCTCACAACACGACCCACCAATTACAGACATTGTCCTCACAACACGACCCACCAATTACACACATTGTCCCCACAACATGACCCACCAATTACAGACATTGTCCCCACAACATGACCCACCAATTACAGACATTGTCCCCACAACATGATCCACTAAATTACACACATTGTCCCCACAACATGACCCACCAATTACAGACATTGTCCTCACAACATGACCCACCAATTACAGACATTGTCCCCACAACATGACCCACCAATTACACACATTGTCCCCACAACATGACCCACCAATTACAGACATTGTCCCCACAACATGACCCACTAAATTACACACATTGTACTCACAACACGACCCACCAATTACACACATTGTCCTCACAACACGACCCACCAATTACAGACATTGTCCCCACAACATGATCCACTAAATTACACACATTGTACTCACAACATGACCCACCAATTACACACATTGTCCCCACAACATGACCCACCAATTACACACATTGTCCTCACAACATGACCCACCAATTACAGACATTGTCCCCACAACACGACCCACCAATTACACACATTGTCCTCACAACATGACCCACCAATTACACACATTGTCCTCACAACATGACCCACCAATTACACACATTGTCCTCACAACATGACCCACCAATTACAGACATTGTCCCCACAACATGATCCACTAAATTACACACATTGTACTCACAACACGACCCACCAATTACAGACATTGTCCCCACAACATGACCCACCAATTACACACATTGTCCCCACAACACGACCCACTAATTACAGACATTGTCCCCACAACATGACCCACCAATTACACACATTGTCCTCACACACATTGTCCTCACAACATGACCCACCAATTACACACATTGTCCCCACAACATGACCCACCAATTACACACATTGTACTCACAACATGACCCACTAAATTACACACATTGTCCCCACAACACGACCCACCAATTACAGACATTGTCCTCACAACATGATCCACTAAATTACACACATTGTCCTCACACACATTGTCCTCACAACATGACCCACCAATTACACACATTGTCCCCACAACATGACCCACTAAATTACACACATTGTCCCCACAACACGACCCACCAATTACAGACATTGTCCCCACAACATGACCCACCAATTACACACATTGTCCTCACAACACGACCCACCAATTACACACATTGTCCCCACAACATGATCCACTAAATTACACACATTGTCCTCACAACACGACCCACCAATTACACACATTGTCCTCACAACATGACCCACCAATTACAGACATTGTCCCCACAACATGACCCACCAACCACACACATTGTCCTCACAACATGACCCACCAATTACACACATTGTCCTCACAACACGACCCACCAATTACACACATTGTCCTCACAACACGACCCACCAATTACACACATTGTCCCCACAACACGACCCATCAATTACACACATTGTCCTGACAACACGACCCACCAATTACAGACATTGTCCTGTGACAACATGACCCACCAATTACAGACATTGTCCCCACAACACGACCCATCAATTACACACATTGTCCCCACAACACGACCCATCAATTACACACATTGTCCCCACAACACGACCCACCAATTACACACATTGTCCCCACAACACGACCCATCAATTACACACATTGTCCTGACAACACGACCCACCAATTACAGACATTGTCCCCACAACATGACCCACCAATTACAGACATTGTCCTCACAACACGACCCACCAATTACAGACATTGTCCTGACAACATGACCCACCAACCACACACATTGTCCTGTGACAACATGACCCACCAATTACAGACATTGTCCCCACAACATGACCCACCAATTACACACATTGTCCTGACAACATGACCCACCAATTACACACATTGTCCCCACAATATGACCCACCAATTACAGACATTGTCCCCACAACATGACCCACCAATTACAGACATTGTCCTCACAACATGATCCACTAAATTACACACATTGTACTCACAACACGACCCACCAATTACAGACATTGTCCTCACAACACGACCCACCAATTACAGACATTGTCCCCACAACATGATCCACTAAATTATACACATTGTCCTCACAACACGACCCACCAATTACAGACATTGTCCCCACAACATGATCCACTAAATTATACACATTGTCCTCACAACACGACCCACCAATTACAGACATTGTCCTCACAACATGATCCACTAAATTATACACATTGTCCTCACAACACGACCCACCAATTACAGACATTGTCCTCACAACACGACCCACCAATTACAGACATTGTCCCCACAACATGACCCACCAATTACACACATTGTCCTGACAACATGACCCACCAACCACACACATTGTCCTGTGACAACATGACCCACCAATTACAGACATTGTCCCCACAACATGACCCACCAATTACACACATTGTCCTGTGACAACACGACCCACCAATTACAGACATTGTCCCCACAACATGACCCACCAATCACACACATTGTCCTGACAACACGACCCACCAACCACACACACTGTCCTGACAACATGATCCACCAACCACACACATTGTCCTGTGACAACATGACCCACCAACCACACACATTGTCCCCACAACACGACCCACCAATTACACACATTGTCCTGACAACATGACCCACCAACCACACACATTGTCCTGACAACATGACCCACCAACCACACACATTGTCCTGACAACATGACCCACCAACCACACACATTGTCCTGACAACATGACCCACCAACCACACACATTGTCCTATGACAACATTCTTCACTTACTATCTGGTCTATCAGTTTGCCAGTATAACATCAAAGCCACTGATTCTGTTATCTTGTTTATTATTCATGTATTATTTTACATGCTGATATCAGTTGTACTGCTACAGTGTGCTCAGTACTCTAAGATGTGTGTAGTATTCTGCTGCTGTGATTACAAGATAGTGTTGGATTAATATCAGCTATTGGTTAAAACCACCTGGTATGTATCAGTCTGTTAATTGTAATTTAATTGTCATGCTCTCTCCTATACGGCTTACTCCAGTATAGTGCAACATGATAAACTGATTCGAGTCACTTTGACACAGTATAAGCTTTATCTAATCTATATTGTCAGTGTACTTTCACCAAGTCAGCATCGCTTCAATCACTTTCAAACTGAGCTATTTAAATGTATTAGAAATGTCATTTGATGTCAGCGTTTGGTCTTCACACATATGCATTATGTTGTTGCGTATCCCAAACCCGAGTGATAGTCTTTCCATGTAATATGTATACATGTGCTTTACTATTCACTTGTGCCGACATGTTGTGCTTATGACATTTGTTTGTCATTCCAGGCACTGTCTTCTCCTTTATGTTCTCTTCTCTTCTCTTCTCTTAGGTTTTCTTCTCATCTAATAACCACTGTAAATAAAACAATAGAAAAACCCATTTGTGACTGGCCTCTACATGTTCCTGGCCTGTGCACGGGAATTCTTCTCGACTATCCTTTCATTCAATCATTAGTTAAGTCTTTTGTGCTGTACCCTTGAATAACCACTCGGTACACGGCTGCACATGTTTTTTTTTGTTTGTTTTTTGTTTTGTTTTGTTTTTCATTTCGATGATGATGAATGTTGATGGAATGACAACTATGCTGCTATTGGAGTCCAGGTAGGTTTCGGGCCGAAACGAACCCAGCGCTGACGGGGCTCAAACCCGCACTCCTGCCTGTCATGTCAGTCTGGAACCCTAACCACTACGCCACCTGGTCACCTGGTTCCAGAACCCTACTGTGAGACAGGCAGACAGAAAGACAGACAGACAGAAAGGCAGACAGAGGGATAAACAGACAGACAGACAGAGAGACAGACAGACAGACAGCACTCACCAAGGCAAACAGAAAGACAGACAGACAGAGAGCACTCACCAAGGCAAACAGAAAGACAGACAGACAGAAAGACAGACAGACAGACAGAGAGCACTCACCAATGCAAACAGAAAGACAGACAGACAGAAAGACAGACACAGACAGACAGACAGACAGACAGAGAGCACTCACCAAGGCAAACAGAAAGACAGACAGACAGACAGACAGACAGAGAGCACTCACAGTCACTGGAGTCCACCATGGCGAGGACGATGGTGACGATGAAGCCGATGATAATGATGATGAGGCTTCCGATGATTCGAACTCCCGGTTTCCCGAGGATGCTGCTGACTCTACGTCTCCCGTTCACACGGACTCCAGGCTTTCCCCTGAAACACACCGACCAACGCACACACGCACGCACACACACGCACGCCCGCGTGCGCGCACACACACACACAAACGCACACACACAAACACACACATAACACATACATACATAAACACAAACACATGCACACAAATACACACACACGCGCGCGCGCGCGCGCACACACACACACACAGACACACACACACGCACGCAACACACATACACACACGCACACACACGCATGAACAAAAACACGTACACATAAACATACGCATACACGCGCACACGCGCACATTCACAAGCACAGATACACAGACACAGATACACACACACGCACGCACGCACACACAAACACACACACGCACGCACACACACACACACACACACACACACACACGCGCGCGCGCCCACACACACACACACACACACACACACACACACACACACACAAGCGCGCGCATGAACAAAAACACACGTACACATAAACATACGCATACACGCGCACGCGCGCACATTCACACGCACAGATACACA
>NC_134894.1:12400002-12407502 GCF_041734735.1 Babylonia areolata | reverse complement strand
GTGGTTGTTTTTTTCGGTGAGGAAGTAGATCTATAGCAGTTGTATACTCTCTGTTCTATGGAAGCTGTCGTTCATTCATTGATTTCATTCGTTAGTTCGTTCGGTCGGTCGACACGCCAGACACACACACACACACACACACACACACACACACACACAAAGGACAACAACAACAACAGAATGGGCAGACAGACAGACAGGCGGAAGGACACACACACACGCACACTACAAAAAACAACAACAACAAAAAAACAACAACAAAACAACAACCCCCCTCCCTCCACACACGCACACACACACACACACAAGTAAACCTTTACCCCGCACTCTCAACACACACACACACACACACACACACACACACACACACACACACACACACACACACACACACACACACACACACACACACACACACATCCATTCATTCGTTCATCCATCCATCCATTCACACATATACAGCTGCCCTGTTTCCCACTGGGTTATCATTCTTTGCCTATAGGCCTAGTACTTCTTTTCTTTTGGATCATTTCTTTGAATTCAGCGGACCGCACACTCTGACACCTCCCTATCAACTGAAGGGGAACCGGCAAGCCTGTGATAACCATCGGGGCATTTCCTTGCTCTCTATCGCAGGCAAGATACTTGCCAGGATCTTACTAAACCGCCTCACAGCACACCTTGACCAAGGTCATTTGCCTGAGAGCCAATGTGGATTCCGGAAAGAGCGCGGAACCACCGACATGGTGTTTGCTGCAAGGCAGCTGCAAGAGAAATGTCAGGAGCAAAATGCTGCTCTGTTCTCCACCTATGTTGACCTCACTAAAGCCTTCGACACCGTGAGTAGAGAGGGACTGTGGAAGATCATGGCCAAGTACGGATGCCCTCGGAAATTTATTTCCTTGGTCAGCCAATTCCATGAAGGCATGCAGGCTCGAGTCCAGGACAATGGTGAAACATCTGCTGCTTTTCCTGTCACAAATGGTGTCAAGCAAGGCTGCGTCCTGGCTCCAACACTGTTCAGCCTCATGTTCTCTGCAATGCTTACTGATGCCTTCAGAGATGGCGATGTTGGAATTGGCCTAAAGTACCGAACAGATGGCAAGCTGTTTAACCTCAGAAGGCTTCAAGCAAAAACGAAGGTCATGACAGACATCATCAGAGACTTTTTGTTTGCTGATGATTGTGCCCTCAACGCTGGATCTGAAGCTGACATGCAACTCAGCGTGGACAAATTTTCCACTGCCAGCAGGAACTTCGGCCTTACCATCAGCACGAGGAAAACTGAAGTTCTCCATCAGCCAGCCCCAGGGAAACCCTACGTTGAGCCCAACATCACAGTCAATGGTCAGAGACTCAGTGTGG
The DNA here is from genome assembly GCF_041734735.1 of Babylonia areolata. Classification (NCBI taxonomy): domain Eukaryota; kingdom Metazoa; phylum Mollusca; class Gastropoda; order Neogastropoda; family Buccinidae; genus Babylonia; species Babylonia areolata. The sequence goes on along the minus strand of NC_134894.1, from coordinate 12,406,137 downwards.
TGGAGCGGTTCACATACCTTGGCAGCACATTGTCACAAAATGCGACCATTGACGATGAAGTGAACGTCAGGATTGCAAGAGCAAGCGCAACTTTTGGTAGACTCTATGCAAATGTCTGGAACAGAAGAGGCATTGGTCTTGAGACCAAACTAAAGGTGTACAGAGCAGTAGTTCTCCCCACACTACTGTACGCCTGCGAAACTTGGACAGTGTACCAACGACATGCCAAGAAGCTGAACCACTTCCACACAACATGCCTAAGGAAGCTACTGAACATCAAGTGGCAAGACAGGACCCCAGACACGGAGGTGCTTGCAAAAGCCACCCTTCCCAGCATCTTCACCATCCTGATGCAGTCCCAGCTTCGCTGGGCTGGACACGTGGCGCGCATGCCAGACCATCGGCTGCCCAAAAGGCTCTTCTATGGCGAGCTGCAACAAGGGAAGAGATCACACGGAGGTCAGAAGAAGCGCTTCAGAGATACTCTGAAAGTCTCTCTGAAAGCGTTTGATATCAACCCTGACTCCTGGGAGGAATCTGCAGCGGACCGTGACAAATGGCGCACTGCTGTGCACAAAGGTGCCAAGTTGTGCGAGGCCAACAGGACTGCTGCAGCTGTTCAGAAGAGGCAGGCCAGAAAGTCACGGGCAAACAAGCTCCCTGACAATGATATGCCTGTTCTTGTCTGCCCCAACTGTCAGCGAACATTTCGTGCGCAGATTGGACTATTCAGCCATCTGCGCACTCACAGATAGATTCATGAGCATCCCCCCCCCACCACCCTCCCCCCATCCCCCAGCTGGATGACAACGATGGTCATCATCGATCTCGATGGACACACACCACCATCAACTGAAACTGGCTAATGTCCAATTTTAGCATCCTAAATTGTTTTACACCTCATGGTTACATTCCTATGGATTGTGCGACAGAAAACGGAAGAAGAAAAAAAACAAAAAGCGAGATGTTGGCAAGTCAGTTTAGTGACTGAATCCACATCAAAAATTGAGTAAAATAAGTACAAAATAAGAGTATATAAAAAAAAATCCACCTAAAATGGGATATTAAAACATCTACTACTAATGGTGATATCGTTTCATACATGCACACAAATTGCCGGTAAAATAGATGAAATAATACAGGATGCTTCTTCTTCTTCTTCTTCTTCTTGTACTTCTTCTGCGTTTGTGGGCTGCAACTCCCACGTTCACTTGTATCTGCATGTGTGGGCTTTCGGGTTTGTTTGTTTGGGTTTTTTTGTTTTTGTTTTTTTTAGGAAGCTAAACTTGGTCTTCACCCTGAAACTGAAGCCATGATCCTACGACTCACCGACTTGGCGTTGATGAGCATGTTCCAAGGCATGAGGATGCCAATGCCATGCACCACCATGATGAGGTAGACCAGGTGATACCGGTCCCCTGGTTCTCTCCTCGCCAGCTCCTGCAGGGCAGCGTCATCCCCGGGGGCTGTGACGTCATCGTTGGCTGTGACGTCATCGACGATGTCCCCATTCTCTGCGGCTGCGTCATCAAGGCCCCCAGATGGGCTGGCGTTCTCGATCTCGTCTCCGTCCTCCGTCCTCGAGGTGGTGGTGGAGGAGGGAGATAGTACTGGTTCGGGTAAGAAGCTTTGCAGTTCATTTTCGGCTGACCCTAAAAAAAAAGAAGAAAAAAAAAAGAAAAAAAGAGAAGAAGAACAGATAAATAAATTGATAAAATGAATAAATCAATGAAATAAAACGAAACAAAATAAAGTCAGGCTTCAGAAGAAAATGATAAAGGAAAGTTTTCTGCAGCACATTGTAAATAATTTTATTTAAAAAAAGAAGAAGAAATGGAACAAAAGGATAAACAAATAAACTAATTAATTAATCGAATTAAGACGTCTTTGCTGCTGTGTGCACACATGTCAAATGATGGGTATGACAGGCCCGGCGCTTCCTTTTTGAGGAAGTGTCTGGGTTTGTTCCGGCAATGTACCTTTTATTTACCTGTGTGCTAGCTGAATCGGTAGCGTAAGCATCACTGACTTGAAGTTGTGTACCTTGTGTAATGGAGAGAGTTACCACTCTTTACTATTTGTTAATCATATCGTCTCCTGGCCTCATTATTTGTTAATTTCCTTTAAAAGGTAACTTTGAGTAAATCATACATACATCATCACACCCATACAACACAAAATCAGTTAAAGGATATGGATAAAATAGGCATGAAATAGCATACAAAAAGTAGACATAAGACATAAAAAGATTATAATAACAATGCAGTTCAACAATACTTTGATTTCAGATGTCACATTCCACAAACACACACTCTGGCATACATTTGTTTTTTAATCACAGATCTGATTATCAGTTATTGCTGTTTAATAGCTGAATTGGGGTTGGTATAAAGCTGGATTTGGTTCTGTTTGTTTTACATTTTGGGACGCAGGACCGTTTGCCTGAAGGTAAGAGTTGGTAATAATTTGCCAGCGTATGGCTGCTGTCACTTGAAATGCATTTGGCTTTCTGTCGTACTCTGACATTGCACAGTTTGTTTAAGCTGTCCTGTTTCACTCCCACGACCTTACTGCACACATTCACAGTCTTGTTCAGTATATTCTTTATCTTCACAGCTAGACCACCATACCAGCATAAAAAAAAGAGAAAGTTAATACAGATTCAACAAAACATCCATAAAATCCTTGAAGTACTTTCGAACTAACTCTGATGTTTCTGAGTTTCTGCAGACAATAGGTGCGAGACTGGCTTTTTTTGTGAATATAAGTTGTATTAGGAGTAAAATTCAGCTTATGATCAATAATAGTTCCTAGGTATTTATTTTCATGCACTCTTTCTAACTTGTTGACAGTTGCACGTGACTAGAGACTTTTATAGGTGCTTGAATTCAAGTCTAAAACCTCGTCAGTTGACTCTCTCAGACTTTGGTCCGATTCGCAGACCAATTCTGAGTTTAGTTCTCAGACTATTATCAAATTCATTACGGACCAAGTATTGTTCTAATGTCAAGTGCATATGCTTTAGTAACCTGACAATTGAGCATATAATTTTTCACTGTAGTTTGATGAAGCCTTTTGTACATGAAAGTGTGTCTTCACAAGTGACTGAGAACGTGGATGTTTTTGACTTTTTGCATTCATTATCAGTTGTTTCGCTTGTCAGTTTAACGACTTCTCTTTTATGAAGTCCTTTAAGTAATTTCCTGTAACTGTATTTAGAGTTGTTTTGTTGTTGTTGTTTTTTCCCTTCCAAATTTCACCCTCATTTTTACCTTCATTTGCCCAGTTTCTCCCAACCCTCCATTCATCCACATCTCCCACCCCTTCTAACCGATAATACTCAGATGTATTCATAAAAAATACTTTAACAAAATGTCTTCAATCACCGATATGTCTGACGGGACATTAAACAAAATTCCTCCTACATTGACCGAACTACGCCATTGGTCAGTTCCACACTACACACAGTTAGTAGCGGGTTACGACCACGGGGATCGGAATGGGAGGGCCAGCGGGGCCCAGCTCTCTCCTTCCGTTGTTTTTATCAACCTTCCCCAACCAGATGAAGGGTAAACAGTTACACCTGGGTGGAGTCAGAGAGTAAAAAAAAAAAAAAAAAAAAAAATCGGAATGAATGAAGTGTCTTTCCCTTGGACACACAAACGTCATGTCGCGGAGACGTGGCCTCAGACCTTAACTCTCTTCATACGAACGGCGAAAGAGACGACGTTAACAGCGTTTCACCCCAATTACCATGATCAAAATATTGCAAGCGGAAGGCTCTTATACTGAAGAGGTGAATGTTGACAAAGAATACCACAATTCTGACGACGGAAGCTAAAGGTTGGGTCATTCAGACACCCACTGGACATCCGAGGGGTCTGTGTAGAGGAGAGGAGAGGACAGGCCGTACTGAGTGAGTTAATTAATCACTGGTGTGAACTCTGGATTAGAAATCCAACGATTTACTGATTCTGACACGTGGCCTTCACGAATGGTATAAGGATCCCAAAATCTACGTCAAGTCTAGAAGACGGGACAGGTAGTGGGGTGCGGAGTGGGAGGGTGGGGTGGGGGTGGGGGGGGTGTTCTGGCGAGTGTGAGATTCGATCCCGCGTGTTCAGATTGGAGACCAAGTGACTGAGTGACTGGATTTCAGGATCATAGCTTTCTGCAGATATTTCTTGTCACGTTACACTGTGGCAGGTGACATGGCCAGGATCAACATCTCTAGTGCACACACACACACACACACACACACACACACACACACACACACACACACACACACACACACACACACACACACACACACACACACACACACACACACACACACACACACCATTAACTAAGGTCGTGCCGCCGGTCACATTATACCGTTGGCAGGTGGCACGGCACAACGGCGGACCAGGAAAACCTTTAGGAACATTCGACACAGACACACAGCTAAACATAGACACACAGCCACATTGACAGACACAGACTCTGACACACACACATACCTAGCCACACAGACACATTGACAGACACAGACTCTGACACACACACATACCTAGCCACACAGACACATTGACAGACACAGACTCTGACGTATACACATACTTAGCCACACAGCCACATTGACAGACGCAGACTCTGACACACACACATACCTAGCCACACAGACACATTGACAGCCACAGACTCTGACACACACACATACCTAGCCACACAGACACATTGACAGACACAGACTCTGACATATACACATACCTAGCCACACAGCCACATTGACAGACACAGACTCTGACATATACACATACCTAGCCACACAGCCACATTGACAGACACAGACTCTGACACACACACACATACCTAGCCACACAGACACATTGACAGACACAGACTCTGACATATACACATACCTAGCCTCACAGACACATTGACAGACACAGACTCTGACATATACACATACCTAGCCACACAGCCACATTGACAGACACAGACTCTGACATATACACATACCTAGCCACACAGACACGTTGACAGACACAGACTCTGACATATAGACATACCTAGCCACACAGCCACATTGACAGACACAGACTCTGACACACACACATACCTAGCCACACAGACACGTTGACAGACACAGACTCTGACACACACACATACCTAGCCACACAGACACATTGACAGACACAGACTCTGACATATACACATACCTAGCCACACAGCCACATTAACAGACACAGACTCTGACATATAGACATACCTAGCCACACAGACACGTTGACAGACACAGACTCTGACATATAGACATACCTAGCCACACAGCCACATTGACAGACACAGACTCTGACACACACACATACCTAGCCACACAGACACGTTGACAGACACAGACTCTGACACACACACATACCTAGCCACACAGACACATTGACAGACGCAGACTGACACACACACATACCTAGCTACACAGACACATTGACAGACACAGACTCTGACACACACACATACCTAGCCACACAGACACATTGACAGACGCAGACTCTGACACACACACATACCTAGCCACACAGACACATTGACAGACACAGACTCTGACATATAGACATACCTAGCCACACAGCCACATTGACAGACACAGACTCTGACATATACACATACCAAGCCACACAACCACATTGACAGACACAGACTTTGACACACACACATACCTAGCCACACAGACACATTGACAGACACAGACTCTGACATATAGTACGCATACCTAGCCACACAGACACATTGACAGACACAGACTCTGACACACACACATACCTAGCCACACAGACACATTGACAGACACAGACTCTGACATATAGACATACCTAGCCACACAGACACATTGACAGACACAGACTCTGACATATAGACATACCTAGCCACACAGACACGTTGACAGACACAGACTCTGACATATAGACATACCTAGCCACACAGACACATTGACAGACACAGACTCTGACATATACACATACCTAGCCACACAGCCACATTGACAGACACAGACTGACACACACACATACCTAGCCACACAGCCACGTTGACAGACACAGACTCTGACACACACACATACCTAGCCACACAGACACATTGACAGACGCA
>NC_134894.1:12390002-12392502 GCF_041734735.1 Babylonia areolata | reverse complement strand
TATTGCACCTCTGTGATGGGCACAAAAAAAAGAAGAAAAAAAAGAAGCCTAATTATATGCAAACTGCATTTACTGTTATATTTATATTTTTCGTATTCTCTAAACTTGGCACTTTGACCTCTTATTCTGACACAACAACAAGAGGAGTCATTATTATCATTTTTTGTTCAAACAGGAACTTCTTTTGCTAAGCATGGAATTTTAATTTATTTTGCAAACGTTTTGGTGCAGATAGTAAAAAAGGGAAATTACTCTGTAATTAATGCTAGGGGACGTAATTTATCACAAGTGAGTCTTGAAGGCCTTGCCTCTCTTGTTTGTTTTGTCTCCAATGGGTTCTGCTTTTTATTTTGGGTCTGTTCAGTTCAGTTCAATTCCTCAAGGAGGCTCCACTGCGTTCGGACAAGTTCATATACGCTACACCACATATGCCAAGCAGATGGCTGACCAGCAACATAAACCATTGCGCTCAGTCAGACCAAGTTGAGGCAAATTGAAATAAAATGCAACAGGATAGATAAATAAATAAATGAACAGAAATGGGCCTTTACGATGAATGTGGTTACATCACCAGCCACTCTGACCAAGTGGTTTGAGTCGTAGGACTTATAACTTTCGGCCAAAATGGAAAGTTCTTTCAAAGAACGAAAGCAGTGTATGACCAAGCACAAAAGGCAATACTTTTTTTTAATCTAATGCAAACAACAAGGGATCAGAATGTGCCCCTTGGAAGTTAAACTTGATTTGTATCAGTTTATGGTCGTTCAAATTTTATTATACGGTTGTGAAATATGGGGTTATGAAAATGTTGAAATCGTGGAGAAGCTGCAATGAACATTTCAAAGCATTTATTTTAATTGTAATGTGAATGATGAAAATGTATACAGGTAGTATACAGGTCATCGGGGGAATTTGTGGAAGAAATGTAATCTTCAGTACACATACAGGAGTAACAATGTTGGCATCAAGACATTTATGGCAGAATCGAACACGGATACAACACTTGCTTTGGATAACTTAGTAAAGTATACTCTGGATAGGGAAGGGACGAAGGAGCTGGTATGGGGTACTGATGAATGACTAGAACAGGTATGATGTATGAATGACTAGGAATTGACAAAAGGCGAAGGGACGAAGCAGATGGTATGGGGTACTGATGAATGACTAGAACAGGTATGATGTATGAATGACTAGGAATTGACAAAAGGCGAAGGGACGAAGGAGCTGGTATGGGGTACTGATGAATGACTAGAACAGGTATGATGTATGAATGACTAGGAATTGACAAAAGGCGAAGGGACGAAGGAGCTGGTATGGGGTACTGATGAATGACTAGAACAGGTATGATGTATGAATGACTAGGAATTGACAAAAGGCGAAGGGACGAAGGAGCTGGTATGGGGTACTGATGAATGACTAGAACAGGTATGATGTATGAATGACTAGGAATTGACAAAAGGCGAAGGGACGAAGGAGCTGGTATGGGGTACTGATGAATGACTAGGAACTGACAAAAGGCGAAGGGACGAAGGAATAGGTGTGATGTATGAATCACTAGGAATGGTCAAAAAGCAAACGGACGAAGGAATAGGTATGATGTATGAATGACTAGGAATGGACAAAAGGCGAAGGGACGACGGAATAGGTGTGATGTATGAATCACTAGGAATGGTCAAAAAGCAAACGGACGAAGGAATAGGTATGATGTATGAATGACTAGGAATGGACAAAAGGCGAAGGGACGAAGGAATAGGTATGATGTATGAAAACTAGGAATGGACAAAAGGCGAAGGGACGAAGGAATAGCTATGATGTATGAATGACTAGGAATGGACAAAAGGCGAAGGGACGAAGGAATAGGTATGATGTATGAATGACTAGGAATGGACAAAAGGCGAAGGGACGAATGAATAGGTATGATGTATGAATCACTAGGAATGGACAAAAGGCAAACAGACGAAGGAATAGGTGTGATGTATGAATCACTAGGAATGGACAAAAGGCAAACAGACGAAGGAATAGGTATGATGTATGAATGACTAGGAATGGACAAAAGGCGAACAGACGAAGGAATAGGTATGATGTATGAATCACTAGGAATGGTCAAAAAGCGAAGGGACGAAGCAATAGGTATGATGTATGAATGACTAGGAATGGACAAAAAGCAAACGGACGAAGGAATAGGTGTGATGTATGAAAACTAAGAATGGACAAAAGGCGAAGGGACGAAGGAATAGGTATGATGTATGAATGACTAGGAATGGACAAAAGGCAAACAGACGAAGGAATAGGTATGGGGTATTGATGAATGACTAGGAATGGACAAAAGGCGAAGGGACGAAGGAATAGGTATGATGTATGAATCACTAGGAATGGTCAAAAAGCAAACGGACGAAGGAATAGGTATGATGTATGAAAACTAGGAATGGTCAAAAAGCGAAGGGAGGAAGGAATAGGTGTGATGTATGAATGACTAGGAATGGTCAAAAAGCGAATGGAC
>NC_134894.1:12380002-12385002 GCF_041734735.1 Babylonia areolata | reverse complement strand
TTTTTTTGTATTTTTCAGTTTTATTTGTTTTTCCTGTTGACGTGGATTTTTCTACAGAATTTTGCCAGGAACAACCCTTGTGTTGCCGTGGGTTCTTTTACGTGCGCTAAGTGCGTGCTACACACGGGACCTCGGTTTATCGTCTCATCCGAATGACTAGCGTCCAGATCACCACTCAAGGTCTAGTGGAGGGGGAGAAAATATCGGCGGCTGAGCCGTGATTCGAACCAGCGCGCTCAGATCCTCTCGTTTCCTAGGCGGACGCGTTACCTCTAGGCCATCACTCCACTAACTTGTTGTTGTTGTTGTTGTCTTTGTTGGTTGGGTTCATGCTGACGGTTATAACTCAAAGCAATAAATGCTTCATTCAAATTGTGAAGCGTTTTGTGTTGGTTTAAGTAGCCCCCATCACAGGTGGGTTTTTGTTGTTGTTGTTGTTGTTGTTGTTTTTTCTGCCCCATCATCTGCACCGTTTCAGTGGTATTACTCCCACGCCGCTCATTTAGATTCCCCCATACACGGCCACACCCGGGTTCGTCCGTCGCAGTTCCAGCGTCGGCAGTCCACAGGGAACCATCGATGTTAGGTCGCCAAGAGGCCACACACCAGAGGAGACCCTGCACTGCTGCTGAGTCACTTCGGTGGTGTTCAGTGGTGCCTGTTCTGTTTTAGCGTACTTAGGACACCACCTACTAAGCTCCCTACTAACGACAATAATGGCTTAGTCGCGGAGCCAGACTGAGTGAGCGTCCCTCCCAAAGTGGAGACCGTACCACGTCCCTCAAACAACAGCCCCCCCATGAATCTGCCGACACTGACGACATTGACAGGACTCACCCCAAGCACGGGAAGTGGAGGGGTATCGAAACTGAGGTCACCATGAGAGCAGGGCATGAAAGGACCACAGACTTTGAGACTATTTTGTTTATATTGATGACGATGAAGGAGGAGGATGACGATGATGATGACGATGTTGGAGGTCCATTTTGGTTTGGGACTGCGTGACAAGGCTGTACTCTACGCTTCCTGACATAATGATATCCCGGCGTTAACCAGGCCCGAGAGATACAGACACTTGCAGTGATGGTCAGGTAATTAGAGCAACACACCCAAAGACGCATCCTTGAAGTGGATGACACTCGACTGTGTGGTCCCAGTCTCCCCATTTAAGCCCACAGCACACTCAACTCTGGGTAGGAGCCGGCCACGGGCCGAAAAACCCACCTCCGCTGGGATTCGAACCAGCGTCCTCTCAGCCGTCAGTCCGCGACGCTAACCACTTCGCCACGGCGGCTGGTCAGGCGGGGTTTTTTTAATTGTTTTTTTTTTTTTTCGGCCAGTGGTCGGCTGAACGTGTGGCTTAGGGTTGAAATAGGAGGGTAAGTGCTGCTCAAACTTCCTGACCAACACTACAGGTGTCTGTATTTTCCAGCCTGGTCGACACCAGTGTGTCAGCCGGCCGATTCGTACCTCTATGGTTTTTATATATACCTTTTTCTATATTATAATTATTATTTATTTATTCATTTATGTAAGCTTATCTGTTATTTACTCCCCCTTTTTTCTTTTTTTTTCTCAAGGCCTGACTAAGCGCGTTGGGTTACGCTGCTGGTCAGGCATCTGCTTGGCAGATGTGGTGTAGCGTATATGGTTTTGTCCGAACGCAGTGACGCCTCCTTGAGCTACTGAAACTGAAACTGAAACTATGGTTTTTACCATGGGGTTAGATTTGGTGAACCCATTCTTAACTTTCATAGAATTGCTAAACAAATTTAGGAAAAAAATATTAATCACTTTTTTTGGACAGACGTAAGTTGTCTTCAATCCATTAAAGATATAAGAGAAAATAAAATATAAAATAAAGAAAACATGATAATTTCTGACAATAGCATTAATTCATTCACAAAAGCAATTCAGTTGTTAATTAGTGTAGGAAAAGGATCTAGAGCATATCGTAACATTTCATTTGAGGACATATGAATATTTGACATCAAACCATTCGTAATTGGCAGGAAAAAAATTAAGTATACAGGCGGACTGGGAAATGATCATCAGTAAAGGATATAGCTGCAAACGACCCCACCCCCCACCCCCACCCCTACCCCCACCCCCACCACCCGATCCTTTCTCAACAGCTTGACTAAACCCTTAGTTAGTAGAACGAGGGCAATTTCCAACTGGGGAGGTCGAGCTCGACTAGCCACACATGAATGACCCCAGGGGTGAATAACGAGGCTGGCCCCAGAAAAGCCGCCGGTGTAAAATCCATGAGGGGTGAGGGGGTGGTTTGAAGCTGTTACACCCGGGTTTATTATGAGAAAACAGCCTTGTCAAATTGTCCCAAACCTAAATGGACCCCCATAGCAGTATATTCATCACTACTAATCGTTCTTCATCTATCGGAATACAGAAAACACACTCACACACACACTCATTCCCTCGACCGCTGGGGTCGTTGGGGGGGACATGAGGAAGATGTCATAGCTCGCCACGCCGTTCTGTTGGCAGCTGTCGTGAGGAGGTCTGGCATCGTCATTTTGGTCCATTCCTTGACGTTGTCGGACCAGCTCTTTCTCTGCCGCCCCCGTCTGCGCCCTCCCTCTACAGTCCCTTGCAGGATGGTTTTGGAGAGGGTGTTATGTCGTATGACGTGACCAAACCATGCCATCTTCCGTCGTTTGACAGTCACCAGCAGAAAACAAAACGTCCCAAAGTCTGGAGCACAAAAAAGGGTCAAAGGGAAAGGGAATTTAGTGTTCTCCGTTCCGAAAAGTATCACGTTTGGGAACATCGTGCGGTTTCAGTTTTAATTTCACTTTCACTGCATTCGGACAAATCAATATACACTACACCACATCTGCTAGGCAGATGCCTGACCAGCAGCATAACCCTTAAATCAGGCCTTTTTTCCCTCGTGTATCTCTCACAGTGGGTTTCTTCATTGCCAGAGGACAATACTTGTGTTGCCATTGATTCTTTTTTGCCTTTATCTACCACAACTATTTTTTTTTAACCACACTTTTGAAATTTTCAAAGCTGATGAGATGTAGAGTATATGGACTAATCCGCACGCCGTGACCTTAAAACTGAAACTGGAGAGTTAATGAGAGAGACTGGATAAAACGCATGATAGTCAGTCGTGTCTGACTATGGTCATCAGAACAGCAGAGGAGGCAACTGCTGCCCCGAGTATCTGGGTTAGAATTTGATTATAGTGGAGAGTGTCTTGCCCAAGTTACATCCCCACTCAATCGGCCAAGAGGGTTTTAGGACAGTTGGCGTTGGGGTGATCCCCAAAGACCAATTAGCCCCCAAGGCTGTAGTGCTAGGAGCCAGTGCAATTTTGCTTCGACTGGATAAAAACAAAAATAGATACACATTATTTCTCGATCAACTTTTGTTCTTGGGAGGGGGGCGGTGGTTGGGGGGTTGGGGTGGGGTTGAAAGCATAACTGAATGCACATGAATACGAAAGCAACATTATACGTGGAAGTACAACCACATTATAAAACATAAAGTCTGATAATCTAAAAATCCGACGCATTGACCATTATCTGCATGGGCACGAGTTAATGAGAAAAGTGGCGGAAAAAGTTAACACAGTTATCTGTCAATACAGAGTCCGCGAGGGTGTGGGTTCGAATCCCGCTCTCGCCCCTTCTCCCAAGGTTGACTGGAAAATCAAACTGAGCTTCAAGTCATTCGGATGAGATGCCGGATAAAACAGGGTACCATGCAGAGCATGCACTTAGCGCGCTGAAAAAACAGAACCCATGCTCTCTGGTAAAAAAAATCTGTAACAAAAAAATCCACTCTGATAGGTACACAAATTTGTATTTGTATTTCTTTTTATCACAACAGATTTCTCTGTGTGAAATTCGGGCTGCCCTCCCCAGGGAGAGCGCGTCGCTATACTACAGCGCCACCCATTTAAAAAACAATTTTTCCTGCGTGTAGTTTTATTTGTTTTTCCTATCGAAGTGGATTTTTCTACAGAATTTTGCCAGGAACAACCCTTTTTGTTGCTGTGGGTTCTTTTACATGCGCTAAGTGCATGCTGCACACGGGACCTCGGTTTATCGTCTCATCCGAATGACTAGCGTCCAGACCACTACCCGAGGTCTAGTGAAGGGGGAGAAAATATCGACGGCTGAGCCGTGATTCGAACCAGTGCGCTCAGATTATCTCGCTTCCTAGGCGGACGCGTTACCTCTAGGCCATCACTCCACTCATGTTTATGCATGCACTCAAGGCCGGCCTGACTAAGTGTGCGGTCAGGCATCCGCTGCATAGCAGATGTGGTGTAGCGTATATGGATCTGTCCGAACACAGTGACGCCTTCCCAGAGAAACTGAAACTGAAACAGGTACTAGATTAGAATTGATCACCCTGTTATTCAACAGCCCAACACCCGAACCACGCCATCAGCGGGTGACAGGCAGCAGCTTACGTGTTTGTGTAACATGACCTTGGGCAATGCTCCCGGGTACGCAACAAGCACAAGGTATACCACACTACTGCCTGGCCTGACCTGTCCTGGCCTGGCCTTGAGCCCCTGAACAAACACTCACAGTGCTTTCATCGTTGACCGTTGACGAAAACAACGCAAGAGCCAGCGAGCTCCCCGTGTGTGTGTGTGTGTGTGTGTGTGTGTGTGTGCGGTTACTGCGATGAGAAGGTCGCCCGCCTGGTTCGGTCAAGTTGATGTGGAGGTCACCCTGGCGGGCTGTAATAGAGTCCGAACAAAGGGTGATCTCCAGTGAAGAGGGGGGTGGACAAGGAGGAGAAGGAGGAGGAGGTCGACGGGAAGGAGGACGAAGAGGTGGAGGAAGAAGGCAAGAAGGAGGAGGAGGAGGAGGTCGAGGGGAAAGAGAACGAAGATGTGGAGGAAGAAGAGGTCGACGGGAAGGAGGACGAGGAGGTGGAAGAAGAAGGCAAGGAGGAGGAGGTGGAGGAGGAGGTCGAGGGGGAGGAGGACGAGGAGGTGGAGGAAGAAGGCA
>NC_134894.1:12367502-12375002 GCF_041734735.1 Babylonia areolata | reverse complement strand
AAAGAATTTTTTTTTATTGCCCTTAAAGATTTTTTGAATGCCCAAGATACACCAGAATAATATGATTTAAACAGCGCTCTCACTGCGAATACCGCAATTGATTTATCGCCCTTTAAAAAAGTATGTTCAAATGTTAAATTTTAGAACGTCAGTTAAGGAGCCACGATAGTGTAATAGATAAGGCAGTTCTTCTTACCCGAACACACGGGGTTCGAATCTGGTTAGGACTTTTTTTTCTTTTTTCTTTTTTAAACGCGAAGCTTTATAATAACAAATACAGAACACATTTTAACGATTACATTTTTTTTCAGTGTATCACAAGTGAGTCTTGAAGGCCTTGCCTCTCTTGTTTCTTTTTTTTCTTCTTTTTTTTTTAAGGGCCGTAGCTCAGAGACTGCTGTGCTGAGCGGTATTTGACGCTGTCAGATCTGAAACACACATCTCTCTCATTGCATGACTAGACAGACCTCAGTGCAGCGTTCAACAAGTTTCAGTAACAGACTTAAGGTGATAATCAGTTTTTGAAGTATTGTCATGAAATGTTTTACATCATTCAAGATTTGCATTTATTATAATTTGGTCAATACCAGCCAGCCATTGTTGACCAGGTTAATTCTACCCCAAAATCTACTGCGTATGGTGTCACACAAGGTTCGGTCTCAGACCTTCTCCTGTTTACTCAGCACCCACTGCCTTTGCCAGATGTACTTCTTGTACATTAATGTGATTTCCATGAATCTGCAGACGTCATAAGTTGTGACACTGTCTTCTATCAGACGAACGTTGTTTTGCTCAGCCAAACATCCAGTCACACACTTGAGATGTTTTCCATTATATGAACAATGATAATAATAGTACTGAATATTGATCAGAAAAAGAATGAGGTGATGTCTTTTGGTTCATATAATTGAATTGTCCGATTCACAATTTTTGTTGTTGTTGTTGTTGTTCTTGAAAAGCATTTTAATTGCAGATCGATAATATACCGATAACTAAAAATTCACCACTGGTACATTGTGACTCTTGTTGTGGTGGTGGTGGTGGTGTGTGTGTGTGTGTGTGTGGGGGTGGGGGGTGGGGGGGCGTGTGTGGGGGGGGTGTTACAGGGATTGTATAAAAACTTTTGGAAGTGAGTCAGAAAATATCGGCGGTTGGGGTACTGCACATTCAAAGTATCTGTACAACTGGCCAGGAATGGAAACAGGATCGATCCGTGTTTACACAATAACACATTAGCAGCATATGCCGTATAAATTGTTTTCGAATGCAGATACACACGTCTGCGCGTCTGAAATAAGAGCAATATATTCAAATCCACATCGCAAGACTGCGGCAACATATTCAAAACCACGTCGCAAAACCTCGTCATTTCAGTCAGGCCAGACCACACCAAGCAAGTTCTGCAGGCGTGGTCAGAAAGCTGGGTTTATACATTAACTGCCATGCAGCTGGCATTCGTAAACTCTGTGTGTGGGGGTGGGGGTGGGGGTGTGCGTACGTGTGTGTGTGTGTGGGGTGGGGTGGGGATCGGGCGGGGGCGGGGGGTGGGGGGTGGGTGGGTGTTGGTGCGTACATGTGTGTGTGTGTGTCTGTCTGTCTGTCTATGTGTGTCTCAGTGTAAGAGAGAGATAGAGAGATGTGTGTGTGTGTGTGTGTGTGTGTGTGTGCGTGTCCGTGTGTCTGTGTGTAAGAGAGTGATAGAGTGTGTATGTGTGTGTGCGTGCGTGCATGTGTGCGTGCGTGTGTGAGTGTCTGTGTGTGTTTGTGTGTGTGTCTGTGTGTTTTGACATCACGGCTCAACGATCTGTAACATTGCGGATTCGCCCAGTTACTGTAATGCGGCACACTTGAAGAAGTTGGGACTGTAAGTAGCAAAATTCCTGTCTGGATCACTGCACATTTTATTCTTGTCTGTCTTCCAGTTGAACAACTTTCCTTTTTTTGCAAAGACTTCAAAACCTGTTGTTGTTTTTTTTTTTTAGTTGTTTGTTTGTATTGTATTGTATTGTATTGTATTGTATTGTATTGATTTGTTTTGTTTTGTTTCGTTTTGTTTGTCTATTACTGTTGTTTTGACGCAAAAAGGAAAGAGAGCGAGATCGTGTGACACCACTTTTGAAAGGGCACAGGCCACTGACACAGCTTTTTGTTACAGAGTTGTAGTTCTTGTCAGTCGCCATTTTGATGCGTCACTGTCCGTGCAGTATGTGGCCGCATCAATTCCCACACACAGGCGTTCCCTTCTTCTCATAATTATAAGTGGTCTGTGTTCTTCCGGCGAGAAGCTGTAAAACTGTGACCCTCTCTATCTATTTCATGTCAAGTGGTGTGGAGACTCGCTGTTTGGAGCATTTGTGGTTTTAGTCAGTTTCTCTGCATCCAAAAACTAGAGCACATTGCCATTCATGCAGTTGGCAGACACCGATGAAGCTCGAACTAACGCAGGCTGGTTTGGTTTTAAAAAAAAAGTTAAAAAAAAAGGTTTTTTGAAACTGATATATTCCTCTCTGAGTGTGTATGTGTGAGTGAGTGCGTGTGTGTTGGGGTAGGGATGAGAGGTTGTGGGGGGGGGGGGGGGGGGGGGGGGGGGGGTGGGGGGGGGGGGGGGGCGTGTGTGTGTGTGTGTTTGTGTATGTGTCTGTGTGTGAGTGTGTGCGGTTAATGCATGCATTGTGTGACAAGAATGTGAAAAGCGCATTGGCTTGCATAACTGAACGCAAGACTGTGCGCAATAATAAAACAAAACAAAACGATTCATTATCATTATTATCTTTATTGGTGGCAGTAGTCGTGATAGCAGTAGTAGCAGCAGCAGCAGCAGCAGTAGTAGTAGTAGCAGTAGCAGAAGCCTTGTATAAATAGAGTATCTTTCTTATTACGTGAATATCAAATCTCTTTTGTTTTGTTTTGCTAATAATTGCACGAATATGAAGACGAACGACAGATACCTTTGGTCAGATGCAAAAAAACACACAAAAAAAACGAAAAAACAAAAAAAAACCACCCCAAAAACCATTGAAGACCGATCTATACCATGGCAGCAGAAGTCGACTAACAGTAAAGGACTGCACAGAATGCAGGTGAAGAAGAAGGTGGGAAATGTACTTGTTGAAAATTGTCCAAAGTATTGTTTTCCTCCCCCTTTTTTAGTACTCTGTTCACACACACACACACACACACACACACACACACAAACACACACACACACAAAAACTAACCAGTCACTGACTTATACACTGAGTTGATTTTGGCCGGCATAAAAACAGTTAAGGGTTAAAACAAATACTGATTTAATCATTGTAAACACAGATGTGCACAGTGGTAAGTGGGCAGTGTTGACGAAACAGTTTTGCACTTTGTCCTTTTTTTTTTTTCTTTTTTTTTTTTGACTCACTTGTGTAAACAAAGTGAGTCTATGTTTTAACCCGGTGTTCGGTTGTGTGTGTGTGTGTGTGTGTCTGTGTGTCCGTGGTAAACTTTAACATTGACATTTTCTCTGCAAATACTTTGTCAGTTGACACCAAATTTGGCATAAAAATAGGAAAAATTCAGTTCTTTCCAGTCATCTTGTTTAAAACAATATTGCACCTCTGGGATGGGCACCAAAAAATTTAAAAAATGAAGCCTAATTATATGCAAACTGCATTTACTGTTATATTTATATTTTTTGTATTCTCTAAACTTGGCACTTTGACCTCTTATTCGACACAACAACAAGAGGAGTCATTATTATCATTTTTTGTTCAAACAGGAACTTCTTTTGCTAAGCATGGAATTTTTATTTATTTTGCAAACGTTTTGGTGCAGATAGTAAAAAAGGGAAAATACTCTGTAATTAATGCTAGGGGACTTAATTTATCACAAGTGAGTCTTGAAGGCCTTGCCTCTCTTGTTTTTTTTTTTTTTGTTCCACCCTTCCGAACCTTGGAGGCCCTTCAGTGCACGCAATCTGGAATGTATTGCAGGTATAGACATGGGCCAGGGTCCGTCACTTGACACCTTGGTATTTACATCACAGACGGGTCATTTAGTAGGAGTGAGATAAAAAAATAAAATAAATAAAATAAAGTAAAAACAACACACACACACACACACACACACACACACACACACGCAAAAGGGGTGTGAGGGGTGCACACCGCGTCAGCGCTCTCCATACTAATCCGTGTTCGAGGGCTAGCGCGCGCGCGACGGTACACACTGGCAAACGCACATACATACACACACACACACATACATACATACGCACACACACACACGTACACCCACACGATGCACGCACACACGTACACACACGCATGCACGCACGCACGCACACACACACACATGCGCACGCACGCACACACACTCACACATGCACACGCACGCGCGCACACACACACACGGCTAAGAGAGGAATAAAATCATGTCAGTCTAACTGAAAGAGAGAGTGAGACAGATAAACAGACAGGCAGAGAGACACAGACAAAGACAAGTGAGGTGGCTGGTTCGCTTTGTTCTCCCTCGATCATTGTACTTTTCGCGTCTGTCTGTACGTCTGTCTGTCTGTACGTCTGTCTGTCTGTCTGTCTGTCTGTCTCTCATTGTACTTTTCGCGTCTGTCTGTACGTCTGTCTGTCTGTCTGTCTGTACTTTTCGCGTCTGTCTGTCTGTCTGTCTCTCATTGTACTTTTCGCGTCTGTCTGTACGTCTGTCTGTCTGTTCGTCTGTCTGTCTGTCTCTCATTGTACTTTTCGCGTCTGTCTGTTTGTCTGTCTGTCTGTCTCTCATTGTACTTTTCGCGTCTGTCTGTCTGTCTGTCTCTCATTGTACTTTTCGCGTCTGTCTGTCTGTCTGTCTCTCATTGTACTTTTCGCGTCTGTCTGTACGTCTGTCTGTCTGTCTGTCTGTCTCTCATTGTACTTTTCGCGTCTGTCTGTACGTCTGTCTGTCTGTCTGTCTGTCTCTCATTGTACTTTTCGCGTCTGTCTGTACGTCTGTTTGTCTGTCTGTCTCTCTGTCTCTCATTGTACTTTTCGCGTCTGTCTGTCTGTCTGTCTGTCTGTCTCTCATTGTACTTTTCGCGTCTGTCTGTCTGTCTGTCTCTCATTGTACTTTTCGCGTCTGTCTGTCTGTCTGTCTGTCTCTCATTGTACTTTTCGCGTCTGTCTGTCTGTCTGTCTGTCTGTCTCTCATTGTACTTTTCGCGTCTGTCTGTACGTCTGTCTGTCTGTCTATCTCTCATTGTACTTTTCGCGTCTGTCTGTACGTCTGTCTGTTTGTCTGTCTCTCTATCTCTCATTGTACTTTTCGCGTCTGTCTGTACGTCTGTCTGTCTGTTTGTCTGTCTCTCTATCTCTCATTGTACTTTTCGCGTCTGTCTGTACGTCTGTCTGTACGTCTGTCTGTCCGTCTGTCTGTCTGTCTGTCTCTCATTGTACTTTTCGCGTCTGTCTGTACGTCTGTCTGTCTGTCTGTCTGTCTGTCTGTCTCTCTATCTCTCATTGTACTTTTCGCGTCTGTCTGTACGTCTGTCTGTACGTCTGTCTGTCTGTCTGTCTGTCTGTCTGTCTCTCATTGTACTTTTCGCGTCTGTCTGTCTGTCTGTCTGTCTGTCTCTCTATCTCTCATTGTACTTTTCGCGTCTGTCTGTACGTCTGTCTGTCTGTCTCTCTGTCTGTCTGTCTCTCATTGTACTTTTCGCGTCTGTCTGTACGTCTGTCTGTCTGTCTGTCTGTCTCTCTATCTCTCATTGTACTTTTCGCGTCTGTCTGTACGTCTGTCTGTCTGTCTGTCTGTCTGTCTGTCTGTCTGTCTGTCTGTCTCTCTCTCTCTCTCTCTCTCTCTCTCATACTTACTGTTACAGAAAACACAATGAAACTGATTCATGATGTCCACTTTGCAGTGACTGAGAAAGAGAACGAAAATGAAGTGCACTTTGTTCTATCATGTCCATTAATGTAGGACCTTCAGAGTATGATACATACCACTGAAATTAAATTTTTATATATTCCCAAGCCATTTCAGATTGTCGTTACTTATGGCATCAACTGACAACCATCTACCTGAAGATCTAGTCATCAGCCCCATCCACATGTAATATGCAGCTTCTGTTCAAACGTGTGTGTCAGTGTGTGTGTGTGTGTGTGTGTGTGTGTGTGTGTGTGTGTGTGTGTGTGTGTGTGTGTGTGTGTGTGTGTGTGTGTGTGTGTGTGTGTGTGTGTGTGTGTGTGTGTGTGTGCAGTGCGTGCATGTGTGAGTTTTTATATTGATATGCACTTGTATGTTTCCTAATTTCTACTGTATCTGTGTTTGTGTATGATTTTCGATTTATGTTCGTATCTTGTTATGTACTATCCTCCCTCCCCCCCCCCCCCCCCCCCCCCCCCCCCCCCAGTATTCCTTGTGACCCCGGTACACTTGGTAATACAGACATATTCTGTTCTATTCTATTCTATTTTATTCTATTCTATTTTATTCTAATCTATTCTACGGACGAACGCCGAGGTGCAACGAAAGCGTGCTGTGTGCGCAAAGCCCGAGCAACATCCACTGCTATGCCACGAGAGCGCCCACTCACTTGTGTTCTACATGTGGGCGACGGAGCCTTCAGGGCCCGGATTGGCATCACTGATCAGTCACCTCAGTCACCTCTGGAACCACAGCCACCGATCTTCCATCTGCCATAGTAATCTTCGAATCCGAAGGACGAACATCACCCACGAACAAACTGTCAGAAATCTGTCAACTGATTTATTATTTTGTACTAATTGTTTAATGAGCTACGACTGACTGACAATCCACTCTTACGTCTAAGAGTGCCAGATTAATTAATTAAGCATTGTGTTATTTTTGATGCAGAATGTATAACTTGACTGAGTGCTTGGCCGGCTGAGTGTATATCACTGAATTATGAAGAACGTTTTGTTTATGATGCTTTTTTTCTTTCTTTTTTTTTTTTTTTTTTTACACCTCAAACGTTCATCAGTTTTATGACACCCTTTCATGAAGGGCTCGCGGCAATGGCTTATAAATGAATAAACCATCCATCCATCCATCCATCCATCTATCTATCAGTCCACCACTCTCTCTCTCTCTCTCTCTCTCTCTCTCTCCCCATGTCAGCAGTATATCCACACTAAAGACAACATTCAGTATAAACGACACAACCGTCTCCTCAGTCGTGCAGTGCGATGTGGCCCCTGGTGTATGGCTGACCTCTGTATAATGATTCGACACCCACCAACCGACCTTGACTCTTCTGACCTGAGGTGAACCTTAAACCTCGTAAAAAACAACAACAACACAATAAACCCCCACACCCTCTCAGTATCTCTCTTTGTGCGTGTGTGTGTGTGTGTGTGTGTGTGTGTGTGTGTGTGTGTGTGTGTGTGTAGCCAATCTTCGTGTGTGTGTGTGTGTGTGTGTGTGTGTGTGTGTGTGTGTGTGTGTGTGTGTGTGTGTGTGTGTGTGTGTGTGTGTGTGTGGCTGGGTGTTTGTGTGTGTGTATGTGCGTGCGCA
>NC_134894.1:12352502-12355002 GCF_041734735.1 Babylonia areolata | reverse complement strand
TGGCTTTTCGCTAGGTGTGGCTTTGTGTGTGTGTGTGTGTGTGTGTGTGTGTGTGTGTGTGTGTGTGTGTGTGTGTGCACGCTAATTCGTGCATGATACGCTTGATGCAAGTAAGTTCATGTATGTATATATATATATATAACTTTTTGTTGTAAATGACACGAGCCCCCTGTCAGGATCTCGGAGGCACCCTAGCAGACTTGGACGTTGGACCGCTGATCCAGTGCTCACCAGTGACCTGGGTCCAAAGCCCCCTTCTCCTCAGCACGGTATTTTAGTCCTTGGGAAAGTCACTTTTCCCCCAGTTTTTCCTCACTCCACCCAGGTGTAAATGGGTACCTGACTTCACGAGGAAGGTGGCAGAATGGTTATGACGCTTATCTTCCAATACAGTGTCTGTGAGGGTCTGGGTTCGAATCCCGCTCACGTCCCTTCTAACAAAGTTTGACTGGAAAATCAAACTGAGCTTCGACGGGCGCCATAGCCGAATGGTTAAAGCGTTGGACTTTCGATCTGAGACTCCCGGGTTCGAATCACGGTGACGGCGCCTGGTGGGTTAAGGGTGGAGATTTGTACGATCTCCCAGGTCAACATATGTGCAGACCTGCCAGTGCCTGAACCCCTTTCGTGTGTATACGCAAGCATAAGATCAAATATGCACGTTAAAAATCCTGTAATCCATGTCAGCGTTCGGTGGGTTATGGAAACAAGAACATACCCAGCATGCACACCCCCGAAAGCGGAGTATGGCTGCCTACATGGCGGGGTAAAAACGGTCATACACGTAAAAAAGCCCACTCGCGTATATACGAGTGAACGTGGGAGTCGAAGCCCACGAACGCAGAAGAAGAAGAAGAAGAAGAAGAAACTGAGCGTCTTGTCATTCGGATGAGACAATAAACCGAGGTTTCGTGTGCAAGCGTACACATGCCGCATTGAACCCCCCCCCCCCACACACACACACACAAAAACAACAACAACAAACAAACCCCATGACAACAAAAGTGTTGTCCTCTGGCAAAATTCTGTAGGAGAATAGTTCACTCTGACGGCTTCACACACAAAACATAATTATAATCATGCATGCAATCAAGGCCTGGCGAAGCGCGTTGGGTTATGTTGTTGGTCGGACATCTGTCTGGCAGATGTGGTGTCAGCGGATATCATTATGGATTTGTCCGAACGCTTTTTGAACGCATGCTTGACTGAGAAATTGAAACTGAAATTGAAACCTGACTTCGTTTGGGGAAAGAAGAAGACGATTAGATCCCGCTTTCTTCCAATGCGTAACCATGGACACAGTGCTTCCTATGCCGAACCATGGACACAGTGCTTCCTATGCCGAGCCATGGACACAGTGCTTTCTATGCTGAACCATGGACACAGTGCTTCCTATGCTGAACCATGGACACGGTGCTTCCTATGCTGAACCATGGACACAGTACTTCCTATGCCGAGCCATGGACACAGTGCTTCCTATGCTGAACCATGGACACAGTGCTTCCTATGCTGAACCATGGACACAGTGCTTCCTATGCTGAACCATGGACACAGTGCTTCCCATGCCGAGCCATAGACACAGTACTTCCTATGCTGAACCATGGACACAGTGCTTCCTATGCTGAACCATGGACACAGTGCTTCCTATGCTGAAACATGAACACAGTGCTTCCTATGCTGAACCATGGACACAGTGCTTTCTATGCCGAGCCATGGACACAGTGCTTCCTATGCTGAACCATAGACACAGTGCTTCCTATGCTGAACCATAGACACAGTGCTTCCTATGCAGAGCCATGGACACAGTGCTTCCTATGCTGAACCATGGACACAGTGCTTCCTATGCTGAACCATGGACACGGTGCTTCCTATGCTGAACCATGGACACAGTACTTCCTATGCTGAACCATGGACACAGTGCTTCCTATGCTGAACCATGGACACAGTGCTTCCTATGCTGAACCATGGACACAGTGCTTCCCATGCCGAGCCATAGACACAGTACTTCCTATGCTGAACCATGGACACAGTGCATCCTATGCTGAACCATAGACACAGTGCTTCCTATGCAGAGCCATGGACACAGTGCTTCCTATGCTGAACCATGGACACAGTGCTTCCTATGCCGAGCCATGGACACAGTGCTTTCTATGCCGAACCATGGACACAGTGCTTTTTATGCCGAGCCATGGACACAGTGCTTCCTATGCTGAACCATGGACACAGTGCTTTCTATGCTGAACCATGGACACAGTGCTTTCTATGCCGAGCCATGGACACAGTGCTTCCTATGCTGAACCATGGACACAGTGCTTTTTATGCCGAGCCATGGACACAGTGCTTCCTATGCCGAACCATGGACACAGTGCTTCCTATGCTGAACCATGGACACAGTGCTTTCTATGCTGAACCATGGACACAGTGCATCCTATGCTGAACCATGGACACAGTGCTTCCTATGCCGAGCCATGGACACAGTGGATATCACTTCACTGCGCCG
>NC_134894.1:12345002-12347502 GCF_041734735.1 Babylonia areolata | reverse complement strand
AGTGGTTAAAGCGTTGGACTGTCAATCTGAGGGTCCCGGGTTCGAATCACGGTGACGGCGCCTGGTGGATAAAGGGTGGAGATTTTTACGATCTCCCAGGTCAACATATGTGCAGACCTGCTAGTGCCTGAACCCCCTTTGTGTGTGTATGCAAGCAGAAGATCAAATACGCACGTTAAAGATCCTGTAATCCATGTCAGCGTTCGGTGGGTTATGGAAACAAGAACATAGCCTGCATGCACACCCCCGAAAACGGAGTATGGCTGCCTACATGGCGGGGTAAAAAAAAACCCCGGTCATACACGTAAAAGCCCACTCGTGTGCATACGAGTGAACGCAGAAGAAGAAGAAGAAGAATAGTCTATCATATGCCGTCAACATGTTCATTCTCATATTGTGTGACGATAATCACGATTAAACAAATACAATCAACGCCCTCAACTGAACTCTCCCGATAAAGGATAAACAACAACTGGTAATTAGTCCTGCCTGCATAGACACACGACACGGTGCTGACGCAATCTGCCTTCATAACTTGGCTGCTGTCCTGAACGAACTTGGGAGTACTTGGGTGTCAAGCTTCACGT
Organism: Babylonia areolata; assembly: GCF_041734735.1. Classification (NCBI taxonomy): domain Eukaryota; kingdom Metazoa; phylum Mollusca; class Gastropoda; order Neogastropoda; family Buccinidae; genus Babylonia; species Babylonia areolata. Next base: position 12,346,915 of record NC_134894.1, on the reverse strand, counting down.
TTGCGTGTGTCTCCGAACACCGAACTCCAACTCTGTGTCTCTGTCTGTGTGTCTTTGTTTTTTGTCTGTCTGTCTCTCTGTCTGTCCCTCTCTCTCTCTCTCTAGGCCTTTCTCTTTCACAGATACAAACATAGACACACACAAGCCTGGCCGCAAATACACATAAACAATTATGCACACACTCACATATATAAATTCTCTCTCTCTCTCTCTCTCTCTCTCTCTCTCTCCTCAAACACACATGCACTGATACACAACAACATCTTTCTTCACCTGATATCTTTCATCAAATACCATAATTATCACTTGAAAATACATATAAACATAATCACGCATACACTCACATGTATAAATCCCCCCCCCCCCTCTGTGTGTGTGTGTGTGTGTGTGTGTGTGTGTGTGTGTGTGTCTCCAACAAAGCACGACTTGGCACACAACAACATATTTTCCACGTCTAGTATCATATCAATAGGAACGAATGGACGACCAAACAACCACCACCACCACCACCACTATCCTAGCCTCTCGTCCCCCCTCCCCCCACCCCCTTTTGGTGACGCAATAATATCTTTGACCTGGCTGAAGACATGAAACGTATGACTGGACTGTATAAGTGCCCCCCCCCACCCCCTATCAAGCTTCAAGTTAGCGTGTGAGGGAAACGCTCTTGATATAATCTCTCTCACGTGTGTCGCCGCCACAAATACCCAGTTGACTGCCCTACAAGAATAGTTGTAGACACTTGTTAGAAAACACTCCAGTCTTGGCTTCTTTCCATTATTATTTCACGTGATGAGGTGAACGTCCTTTTTTGATTGTTTCTTTACTTACGTGTTCTTACGTTACGTCCTCTCCCACTCACTTCCCCGACCTCTCTACCCCACAACCCTCACCCCCCCCCCTCTCTCCCCCCCTCTACACCTCCTCCTTCTCTTCCCCCTCCCCCCCCCCCCCTTCCCCCGCCGTCTTGGTGTTTGGCTGTCTTGTGACACACTGACACACTTTGCATTATCTCTCCGGCCCTTTCAGTTCAGTGTCACGCATTTCTAGCATGCGAGCATTCGTCTACAGCGTGAAGAGCTCGTGCTGTATGAATGGACAGAAACACAGGCGCACAGATCACACACAGATGACACAGGCGCACAGAGAAACACACAAACATGTATGTCCGAGTACTTACACGAGCATGCGCGCATGCACAGACACAAGCCGCGGCAAGACATGCGAAACTCATTTACACGCTGGTACATTGGCACATTATTATTTTTGCACAAAACATGCGCACGTGACTGTGCGTACACATGAACTATTACAGAGAAGTACAATATCATGCATGCACGCATGTACACACACGCACGCACACACATGCACGCATGCATACCAAAACAGACGCACACAGACACACACACACACAGACACACACACACGCATGTACGTATGCACACCCGGACCAACGCACACACACACACTGACACACACACACACACACACACACACACACTGACACACACACTGACACACACACACACACACACACACACACACACACACGTGCACACACACACACACACATACGTGCATGCACACCAACCCCCCCCCCCCCCCCCCCACACACACACACACACACACCTCTTCCCGGCCCCCTCTTTTATTTATACATATTTATGCATATTTTTTCCCTCTGTTATGTATCTCTACTAACACCATGCCTTCCTTCATTTTATTAAATATTGTGTAGTGTAGACCCTATTCAGGGCGGGGACTGGATGTAAAAAAAAAAAAAAAAAGCACACCAGTGCTTATCTATTATCCTCGAAATAAAGAATTTGTCTTGTCTTGTCTTGTCTTGTCTTGTCTTGTCTTGTCCTCTCCACCGCCTGCCCTTCCACTCCTCTTCCTTCCCCCTGTCTTCG
>NC_134894.1:12327502-12340002 GCF_041734735.1 Babylonia areolata | reverse complement strand
TACCATTCCTCGCTTTTACACTGTCTGTCTGTACCATTCCTCGCTTTTACACTGTCTGTCTGTACCATTCCTCGCTTTTACACTGTCTGTCTGTACCATTCCTCGCTTTTACACTGTCTTTCTGTCTGTCTGTCTGTCTGTACCATTCTCTCATCACTTTTACACTGTCTGTCTGTACCATTCCTCGCTTTTACACTGTCTGTCTGTACCATTCCTCGCTTTTACACTGTCTTTCTGTCTGTCTGTCTGTCTGTACCATTCTCTCATCACTTTTACACTGTCCGTCTGTCTGTCTGTACCATTCCTCGCTTTTACACTGTCTGTCTGTCTGTACCATTCTCTCATCGCTTTTACACTGTCTTTCTGAACTACTAAAGTCTGTTTGCCTTGTCTCTCTCGTGCTAGCACGAAGTAGCCTACTCAGCTTGCTACTCTCAAATGCCTACTCTCAAATGCTTACGTGCGCGTGGACACGAATTTATGTGAATGAACACACGCTTAGACACACACACACAGACACGTGTGTGTGTGTGTGTGTGCGCGCGCGCGCGCGTACTTGCACGACTGTTGTCGTGTGCGTGCATGTAGTACGTGGTCGTGTGCCTGTGAGTGTACGCGCTTGCTTGTATTATTGTGTCTCTCTGTGTGCTACATCTCTCTCTGTCTGTCTGTCTGTCTCTCTCTCTCTCTCTCTCCAGCTAAGGTGGGTGTGTTAAGTGTTTCTGTCAGAACTGTTCCACTTGCGTGACAGGGAAACAAAAGATAAGAAAAAGTTCATCTCGTAGAAGACAGACAGCTGTTGTTGCGATGCTGGTTGGTTCTTCGCCTCGTAAACAACATCACTTCTCGCTGACTTGCACCGATAGCTAGCTACCAGCTACCAGCTACCACACGGGGCAAAAAAAAAACCTCAGTCAACAAAACATTTCGCAAACAAACTTTCTTTCGCAACTTCTCCACTCTCTGGCAACCATTTTGGCTCCGTGTGACGTCTGGTGCACCGCCCCCCCCCCTCACCCCCTCCCCGCCGCACCCTCATCATCACTTCCTCTCAGAGATTCTCTCCACCCCCCCACCCCCAATCCTGCACCACCCAAGTTCAGTTCAGTTTCTCAAGGAGGTGTCATTGCGTTCGGATAAATCCGTATACGCTACACCGGCCACATGTGCTTAACTCACTCAGTACGGCCAGTCCTCTCTTCTCCGCTACACAGACCCCTCGGATGTCCAGTGGGTGTCTGAATGACCCAACCTTTAGCTTCCGTCGTCAGAATTGTGGTATTCTTTGTCAACATTCACCTCTTCAGTATAAGAGCCTTCCGCTTGCAATATTTTGATGATGGTAATTGGGGTGAAACGCTGTTAACGTCGTCTCTTTTGCCGTTCGTATGGAGAGAGTTAATATAAGCAGATGCCTGACCAGCCGCGTATCCCAACGCGCTTAGTCAGGCATTGAGGGGAAAAAAACGAAAAAGAAAAAAAAAAGTAAGCAGTTAGATAATGAAATAAACTGAAATGCGGGAAAATAATAATGATAATAATAGTAGTAATAATAATGATAATAATAATGATAGTAGTAATAATCTTCTTCTTCGTTCGTGGGCTGCAACTCCTACATTCACTCGTATGTATATGAGTGGGCCTTTGCGTGTATGGCCGTTTTTAACCCCGCTATGTAGGCAGCCATACTCCGTTTTCGGAGGTGTATTAACAACAATAATAATTAAAAAAACCAAAAACAATAATAATAATAATAATAATAATAATAAATTAATAAACAAACAAACAGGCAAATAAAGGTACCTATGGTGACGCAATCTCCTCAGGGGAGAGCAGCCCCAAGTTTCACACAGAGAAAATGTGTGGCAAAAAGCGATGCAGTCCAAATGCAATGCCGAACAATGCAACGCAGCAGTGCAACACAACATGATGCAATGCAGCAAAAACACACAACACAATAATCATAGTATCAGTATCAGTAGCTCGAGGAGGCGTCACTGCGTTCGGTCAAATCCATATACGCTACACCACATCTGCCAAGCAGATGCCTGACCAGCATCGTAACCCAACGCGCTTGGTCAGGCCTTGAGATAAAATCAATAATAATAATTATTATAATTATAATAATAATAAAAATAAATAAAGATAAAATAAAATAGAATAAATAAAGTAAAAAAATAACCAAAATAATAATTTAAAAAAAAAAAATTAAGAAATAAAATAAATAAAATAAAAATAAACAAAAATAAAATAAAGTAAAAAACAACAACAAAAAATAAAATAAAATAAATAAAATAATCATAATAACAACACAATACAATACATATGTACATCAGATACCAGTCCCTGACAGGTTACCTGTCAAATAAAACTACACGCAGGAACAAATACAAAAAAAAAATGGGTGGCACTGTAGTAAAGCGACGCGCTCTCCCTGGGGAGAGCAGCCCGAATTTGACACAGAGAAATCTGTTGTGATAAAAAGAAATACAAATACAAATGTTTGTTGTGTCAAACATTACCTTTCACCACCAGTCAATTCAGGGTTCATAATTCCCTTGTGTTATAAACGCAGAAAAGATAGTGTCTAAGAATAGATGGGGATTCCATGTGTAGAAAATATGGCTACTGTCCTACCACCGAAAAAAATAATTAAGAGCAGCAGGTTCATGGATAATATGACCCATAATCTGGTCGCATTTCAATGACATGGGTGCTGTACTTCTTCTTCTTCTTCTGCGCTCGTGGGCTGCAACTCCCACGTTCACTCGTATGCACACGAGTGGGCTTTTACGTGTATGACCGTTTTTACCCCGCCATATAGGCAGCCATACTCCGCTTTCGGGGGTGTGCATGCTGGGAATGTTCTTGTTTCCGTAACCCACCGAACGCTGACATGGATTACAGGATCTTTAACGTGCGTATTTGATCTTCTGCTTGCATATACACACGAAGGGGGTTCAGGCACTAGCAGGTCTACACATATATTGAACTGGGAGATCGTAAAAATCTCCATCTTTTACCCACCAGGCGCCGTCACCGTGATTCGAACCCGGGACCCTGAGATTGAAAGTCCAACGCTTTAACCACTGGGCTATTGCGCCCGTCATGGGTGCTGTACGTGGCTGGTGGTGAAATGCGACGTTGGCGAGGAAAGGAATTTAATTTTAACACTTAACATAAAAGAAGGAAATGATTAACAGGATAATAGCAACCTATTAAGCCCCCAGGTAGGATCGAACTCCCGACCCCAGATTTACAAGACCAGTGCTCTAACCACTGAGCTAACTAAAATTGAATAATAGAATAAAATAATGATCAGATTTTTGGGGGTGATTCACAAAGGTGTCCCTCACTATCTTTTCAGTGTGTGTGTGTGTGTGTGTGTGTGTGTGTTTCGCTCTCTGCGGCATGTGTACATGTCCGATCTGTCTCTATATAATAAAGTGTGTCTACGTAGTAGGTCTGTATGAACGTGTGTGTGTGTGTGTGTTTGTGTGAGGTTCGTATTTGCATTTGAGCGTGCGAGAGAGCGAGAGAGAATAAACTGAGAGAGACAGAGAAAGACCGAGTGAGAGAGAGAGAACGTACACCCGTGTACATGTGCACATTTGTTTCTTCTTTAAAAATGGTCATAGCACACAGCCGCATTTGCTTCTACATGCACACACTAGCATAAACACACACACACACACACACTCTCTCTCACGCGCCCGTCACGCATCCAACATTATAAAATCCACAAACGCTTTTGAAAATTCTTTGCCAAAGCTTTATTGAGTCTTTTATTAAATTCTTTTTTTTTCGTTAATTTTTTTCCATTTGAAAAATTACCTTTCAAGGGTTCCAACTGTGACTTTCAAGCTGCCGCCCCTCCTCTCTCTCTCTCTCTCTCGTATACACACACTCTCTCACATGCACCCACATTCGCACGCACTCACATACACAAGCACACTTTTTTTTCACAACTCTTTTCCTCGCCTGCTTGTACTGCCCGGAGTACACACACACGCCAATCATGCCTATAAACACAGTAGTAGCAGAACCAGCAGCAGCAGCAGCAGTCTTGGCATTTTTCACCTTGACATCAACATTGAACAACAATGCTTATCAGACTGCTATCAATATCACAAAACGCTAACATAACGGAAACAAGATAAAGCCTTTATAGCGTCACGTTAAAAAAAGAAGAAGAAAGATTTGAAAAATCGAGTTAAAAAAAAAAAAGATAAAGAAAAGAAGAAAGACATGATGAATGATTGGAAGAACAGTGAAATAATGAGTTTAAAAAAAAGCACACAAAAAAACGAACAATGAGTTTCATAATCTCCATATAGAATGCACAGATACTGAATGGCATGGTCCACTCATATCTGATGTGTGGAGAATACCACATAAGCTGCCCCTAATGATTTAAACACGCACACACCAAAAATAATTATTTTTTTGCATTTCTTTTGCATCATTCCCCCCACCCACACCCCCAGCTATAATTCATGTCTTCTCCCAATTTTTTTCAAGTCTAATGGATTTAAATATATTGCTTTTTCGTTCTCTTCCCACCCACTCATATTTTTTCTTTTTTTTTTTGGATTGCATTCTTTATATATAATTTTTGTGGTCCGTTTTATTTGAAGCATGTAAGCAAGTGACTGGGCCAAAACCATTTTCAAACAATTTTTTTGTTTTTACTGTCCCATGTTCTGCACCATTTCAGTGGAATGTTTCCCACGCTGCTTATTTCGAGTCACCCCCATACTATACAACCACAATCGGGTTTGTCTGTAGCAACAGTCCTAGCGTGGCAGTCCACAGGGAACTATCGGTGTTCGGGCGCCAGGAGACAACACACCAGAGGAGACCCTGCTCTGCTGCTGAGTTACTTCTGGGGTGTTTAGTAACCAGTGCCGGTTCCGATTTAACGTACTTAGGACACCACCTACAAAGCCCCCTACTGTCGACAATAATTGCTTGCTTAGTCGCAGAGCCAGCCTAAGAGACTGAGCGTCTCCCCCAGAATGGAGAACACCACTGTGTCCGTCCAGCAACAGTTCCCCATGAATCTGCCGACACTGGTGACTTTGACAAGACTCATCCCTAGCGTGGAAGTGTAGGGGGATCGAAACTGAAGTCACTGTGACAGCAGCGCATGAAAGGCCACACAATTTGGGACAGACTGAGATATTTGCCCCAAACGACAGATGATAAAGTCTCTGCCACGTTTGGTGCTTGTGGTTTAAAAAAGATAATACTAGTTTTCGCTCCAGATGATGATCAGTTGATTCGGTTTTTTTTCCCCTCGAAAGTCGAATCTATGCAACTTTACAATTGATAATAGACAATAGAGGGTTTTTCTTTTCTTGATTTAAAAAAAAAAAAAAAAAAATCTAAGGCTTGTAGTCCCATTCTTTCATTGTTACGAGACAGTGAGTTATCATTGAACTGGGTTCTGTTCCTGCTTTTTCAAAAAGTAAGGGGCGGGTGAGAAAGAGGGTGTGGGGGGGGAGTTAGAGAAGGAGAGAAGGCGAAAGAGATTGAGAGAAGTGAGAAAGGCGGGTTGAGAGATTGAGGGAAGGCGAGAGTGATAGGAGAGAGAAAGAAAGAGAGGGTTACTTGTCAACATCATACTAGAAAAACGATTCCTTCCAATGTATGCCTTTATACGATTCTGTTACACCATAAAAAGAGCTGAGGTAGTGGGAAGTACGGTAAAAGCAAACTGTATCATTATGTAATATCACCTACTTCTTATTTCATCAACTACTCCAGATTAAACATCATAGAACATTCTACATCCATTTTGCAATCCCCGTCAACCGGAGATGGGAATACTGTTCACAAAATTAAAAAGCCGAGCTGAATAATATAGCATCCCCGTATCTACATCACAAAGTGGGAATGACCAATCAATCAACTGTAGATGAATAGATTACATTGTATACCCACGTTTAGAAGTTTATAAACAAAACCTGTGGCATGGCTGTTTACATCGAAGCAAGCAAAATGTCCTCACTATTTCTGTTTGAGTTTATAAACAAAAAGAAAATCGGGAGGCATGGCTGGGTACAACTGAAGCAAGCAAAATGTCCTCCACACCGTATCTGTTGCCACAGAGCGACAGAGGACGTCAAAGCCACCAATTCAGTTTGTGGAACAGATGGTGTTTTCGTGTCTGCTGCTGAAGGCTACTGCAGCGACTCTCATTTTCTCCATCACAGACAGAGGGAATGATTGGTTCCGGACCCTATTCAGCCCCTTTCTTCTTATGATCTGAGACAAGAGGGTACGCATGCTAACAGCAAAACCGAACGCCATCCATACGTGCGCGCTTCTTAAGGGAGAAAGGGGTGGTAATAATTTGAATTAAATAATGATAGAATACCGCCATTTCTACGTCACAAGAAGGGGGAGATAGATCTGATGTAAACGTCACAGGCTCTGACGTAAGCATCCCGACAGCTGTGTGTTAGTCCTGGCCTTTCAAGAGTTCTAACGAAACCATCGCAAGCTCTGTCGTAATCGTCACAATGTCCATTAAGTTAGTCCTGGCCTTCCAAGAGCTTGCAGACACTGTACACAGTGAACAGACCAATGCCCTCCTTTTCTTTTTCAACTCCTGCTGTACGTTTTGGAAACGCTTTACACGATGGAAGCTTTCAGACTCAAAAGAGGCAGCTAATACTAGCTAACCAGACACTTCTTTTTTCCCTATTTTTTTCAACACAGCGATGTGTAACTTTAAAAAAACACACTCCAGTATAGCACTGAGTATAACAACCAAGATCAATGTACAACAACATCAACGTCACCCAGCAAACTTGAGTACTCTTTTCTTATGTACACATCATTATATACATAACAAACATCATCATTATCATCATCATCATCATTTCAACAACACAGGATCCCGAGATGAGGAAAGCCCATCAACATAACAGTAAATAAAATAAAAATAAATCAGTTTCTGGTAGTGAACGCTGCAAGGAAACCTTGCAAAGAAGGCTGTTACATGCTTAGGTTAAAACGTCGCTCAGCAGAAAGCATGAACGACACATCAGAAAGCCCCAAAGTCGAAAATGAACTCCACCTTGTAAAAAAAACCCACTGAATTTTCTCGGGAAAAGTGAAGAACATCCCCTAAGTTCTCTCTCTCTCTCACGGCAGAGATCTGTCGTCTGAGCCTCCTCATCAAACACCCGCACCCTCACCCAGTCATCTCATCTCTCCCTCTCTCTCTCCTCTGCCAGGGTTTGTCAGTTGCGCACATGACCAAAGTCGTAAAAAAAAAAAAAAAAAAAAAAAAAAAAATCGCAAGGCCAAGGTCATTATCACCATCACATCTCCAGGTCAAGAGTTCACGGGAGGTCATGAGGCAGACAGAACTCACTGCATTCTCCCGCAATCATCGTTATCTCACTCACTTCCGGTCACGTGATCAGACGGTATGTTATTTTTCTCCAAAAATATACATCTTGGCAGAGACCAGGATTCCAAGCGAGCTGGGAAGCTGGTAGGAAGGATTACTGGCAGAGGTGAGGGAAGCGGGTCTGTACGACAATAGTCTCACGCAAGCTTGGGTATGGGCACACACACACTGGGGGGTGGTGGAATCTTCAGGCCTCCTGTCGAATGTCTATCCGCACGGGGCTTTCGCTCGTGGAGGTCAGGTTGTCTGACGTCAGCTTCCTGTTGCGCAGGCGCAGTGAGACAGCCGCCGTGAGAGCCGCCCCTTTCCCACTTCCGTCATGGGACAGGCTCAGCTTGAACTGTAACAAACATACGAAGGTTTTGAGGTTAAGTTTCAGTTTCACTTTCAAGAAGGTCAAAACGTACAGACTGATCCAAATACACAACAGCACATCTGACGTAAAGAAAAAAAAAAAAAAAATCAACACCTAATAAGAAAGGAGCAATAGACTCCGCATAGACTCAACTCTCTGGCCAGGACATTTTTTGAGTTAAGACAATGTTTGGTTCATTTCCAAGAAGATTTCAACCCGAATTCTCTTGCTTTCGTTTTTTTTTTTTTGTTTTGTTTTTTTGTTTTTTTTGTGCCTGTCTTACAGGTACACCACACAAACTGCAGTTAAATTCAACACGAAGACATAACATCAAGACAGCAGGACGGGCCAAAGAAGTGTTGATGGTGAAAAAAAACAGTTCCCAGCTCTGATATTCTGGCTATTACAGAGCGCTTGTTAGGTTAGGAATACTTTCTATCAGTCTGATTTTAAACGGATTTTATTTGCAGCAATAATAAAATATTTGCTGAATTAAAAAGATAAAGATTTACCTAACACAGAACCCAAGACAGGCATACATGTATATGCATGCACACATAAGCAAGCACGAGCGCAAACGTGCACATACACACACAAACACAAACGTACACACACACACACACAAAAATACACACAGAAACACACACACAAATACACACACACATGTATACACACCTTGAGTCCAGGTTTGACCAGCTCCTGGATCTTGAGACACATGAGGTTGTGGAAGCGGGGATGGAAGCGGTACAGGGACCCGTCCACAGCAATGGTGATCTCTGGCTTGTTCATCTTGTTGATCAACGTGGCCAGCCCTGTTGGTGGTCAACAGAAGAAAGGGAAAAAAAACGACATTAATCAGCGTTTCAGTCTCTCTGAACTGTCCTATATGGTCATCAGAAAAAAAAACCCATCCATGAGCGTTTCAGTCAGTAAACTGTCCTCTGTGCTCAGGAGAAGAAAACAACATTAACTGGCGTTTCAGCCTAAAAACTGTCCACTATAGTCAGCAGAAGTTGAGTCTCTAAACTGTCCGCTATGATCAGCAGAATTTGAGTCTCTAAACTGTCCGCTATGATCAGCAGAAGTTGAGTCTCTAAACTGTCCGCTGTGGTCAGCAGAAGTTGAGTCTCTAAACTGTCCGCTATGATCAGCAGAAGTTGAGTCTCTAAACTGTCCGCTGTGGTCAGCAGAAGTTGAGTCTCTAAACTGTCCGCTACGATCAGCAGAAGAAGAAAAAAGCAATCAAAGCAATCAGCATTTCAGCCTCTAAACTGGACAGCCTATCCACCACTTGGACAACCCCCAAATCAAACAACAGTCAAGCAGAGAAACTTTTGTTGTTCCTTGAATTAGATCGCTTGCACCCCCCCCCCCCCCACACACACACTCTCTCTTTCACTATTGACCCCCCCCCCCCCCCCGGATTAAGAGTACAGGTGTACTCACCAGCCGCAGCCAGGAAGGCTGCACGTGCCGAGATGAGGGTGCACACGTACTTGACCACCTTGCAGTCCTCTGTGGTGTAGTTCTCCACTCCCAACTCGTCCAGCACTTGTTTGGTGTTGCGGAAAAACTCGTCATTGTCACTGTCAACAGAAACACGTGGGGTTCCCAGTTGTAGATTTTTTTGTTTGTTTGTTGGGTCAGGTTTCCATCATTATTCCTTTCTTCTTCTCCTTTCTCCTTCCCTCCCTATTTTGTTGTTTTAGTTGTTTTTTTGTATTTCTCCTGTTATTTCTATTGTTCTTCTTTCATTTCGGCTTGTCTTGTTTGTCCATCTTGGTTCCTTCACGTTTCACATCTCATTTTCTCTCTTTATTATCTATCTATATCATTTCTTCCTATCATATACAGCTTATTTCTTCTTCAAAAACAAATTAGGGAAAACGTTTACACACAAAACATCAGATTCTGTTGAATGCAAACAATCTTTTACTTTCTCTCTCTTTTTTCTCTCTTTCCACCCCATTTTTCTATTCTCTCTCTCAATCTGTCTTTCTCCATCTGCCAGTTTTGATTATCATTTAAAATTATAGAAGCCACCTGTTTATGAGCACCTGTACGGGTTCACAGACTGGCAGCCCAAAGATTAAAATTTGAGGATCTCTTTTTCTCCACTGGTTAATCAATCAAAACAAAACAAGCAAAAATGAAACAAAACAAACAAAACTGATCTCTCGATTTCAAAGACATACACTAATTTGGTGAAAAGCAAATATAAACAAACAAACAAACAAACAAAAAAACAAAAACAAAAACAACTGACCTCTCGATTTCAGAGACGTATTTGGTGTAGAAGCGGCCACGTTCGAAGAGTTCGCACTCTGTGTCGACGGAGCGGAAGAGCAGGCCCTCCATGCTGAGTCGCTCCAGCACCAGACGCACGATCTCTCCCATGTACATGCCACTGATCATTTTCTCCAGGCTGAAAAACAAGCACACACACAGTCATGTACACATGAGTTTTTCAGACCATCATTCCTTAATACTTCTATGTATCTGAAGCCAGTAAGGAATCTTGGGTCTTGTTTTTTCTAACTTTTTTATTTTTTAGACAGCTTGATATTAAAAAAAAAAAAAAACAAAAAAAAACCCCAACAAAACCCAAGGTGTTTCTTGTTCAAGAAACAATTCTGTCCAAACAAATAAAGTACAAATGCAAATGTATCAATAAAGTAAAAAGTCTGCACGAAATAAACATTTTTTACTTTGACATACACACACACACACACTCCACATATACATCGATGAGATGTAGACGAATGAATTATTCTTCTATCAGATCATCTCTCGATTCTAGTTCGTTGACAGAAAAAAACTCATAACATTAAATTTCATTATCAATATGCCGCTGAATGATTCATTTCATAATCTATCTGCACATGTGACGAATCATTTATTTGATCACTTTATCTGTTTGCATATCTGCCTGTCATGGATACGCAGTTGTTGTCGTTTTTTTTTTTTTATCAACAAGTCTCTCTCTCTCTCTCTCTCTTACACACACACACACCTACCTATGCAACACACACACACCTATACAACACACACACACACACACACACACCCATACAACACTCACATCTGTTTCCCAGGGTTGATGGAGAAGGTGTCCAGTTCCCTGTCATACTCTGTACGCAGGAAGTCCAGACAGCCGTTGTCCCCGAAAGCTCCCCACTCCGTGTTGATGATCACCTGTCACACAGTACAGCAACAACACATGAGGTCATTCATTTCCCTTCCAAGACAAACAACAGTAGCAGAATCTTGATCTACTGCATGCATGTATGGCTTCCAGAAAATTCTTCTTCTCGGATTTTCTAAGTTTCCATACAGTCTTACGGCAGTACAATGTTTTATATATGGTGGTTCAGTCTATAAACAAACTTACAAACAAAATCTCTCCCTTCCTGTTTTTCGTACACAAGCAAGTGCGCACGCATGAACGATAAATCCCATGGGACACACGTACAATTATGTTAGGCCAACAGTTGGCAATTCCCAAGTAATCTCTCTCCATCTCAGCCCTCTCATCAACGGATTCTTTCTCTCTTTATCTCTTCTTCTTCTGCGTTCGTGGGCTGCAACTCCCACGTTCACTCGTATGCACACGAGTGGGCTTTTACGTGTATGACCGTTTTTACCCCGCCATGTAGGCAGCCATACTCCGTTTTCGGGGGTTCTCTTTATCTCATTTCCTTCAGTCCCCCCTTGATCATGACCCTCCACCCTACTGGATCCCCCGTAACACCCAACCCCACCCTTCCCTCTCCATACCCCATCAACCCACCCCCCATGTACACCCCCACATCCACTCCTCACCTGGTCGGGGTGGTGGAAGGTCTCCTCGTCCTCCCAGGTGCCCACGTTGTTGAGGTTCTCCATGTAGCAGGCGTTGCAGCCCGTGCCCAGGATCAGGCCGATCTTGCAGTTGCGGTCCATGTGGGCGGCGGACATCAGGGTGCCCACTGCGTCGTTCACGATGGCCACGATCTCCACGTTGCAGTTCTGTTTGGGGACAACACAGGGTTACGTGTGTGTGAGAGGACACTTCAGATGGGTTTAAAAAAAAAATATATATATATTTTTTATATATACTGAGCTGTGCGTCTATCTGGTCATGGCTGTTAGTGGGATTGTTTACAGTTCTGTTTAACTGGACATAGGGACAGGTGTGGATGATTTTTGTTGTTGCTGAAATATGTCAGTTTATTTCATAAATAATTGTGTGATTCTATGTGGTCTCTTTGGATGCCTAAACATGCACGCGTTTTCTAAGTGGTGTATCTTATGTATCTATTGTGAGCTGCATGAAGACAACCCGCCACACTCTCCACCCAACCCCCCCCCCCCCCCGCCCTAAAAAAAAAGCATACAGAAATAAAAATATTCTATTAATCTTACAGAAATAAAAAAACACATTCTATTCTTCCCTGTTCTTGTAAAACACCACTGACACACGCACACTCATCACCCCATCCCTACTTCAATGATAAAGACAACCCGACACCCAACCCAATCCAACCCTCACCCCCCCACCAAACAACAACAACAACAACAACACACACACACACACACACACACACACACACACACGTACCGTCCTTCTCTTCAGAGCCTCGTGGAGCAGGGAGCAGATGTCCTCGCCCACCACGCCCTCACAGCGGAAGCCCTTGGTCCACTTGGAGAGGCGGGCCTTGGCCAGGCCCTCCTGGCGGC
>NC_134894.1:12320002-12322502 GCF_041734735.1 Babylonia areolata | reverse complement strand
AGTTGAAAAGGACTGTGATTGGCTAGGGCGGTCGAATGGAAAATAACTACCCCGTTCTGCGCGGTTGGTCAAGATGACCTGATGACACTCATCACTCAACTGCGTCTCTAGCCGTCGTCTTGTGACTGACTTCACTGACACACTAAGGAATACGGTTACAGGTAAGTTCCAGCACGCTAATGTCATTAGTCATGTGTGATAATATTCTTCGATGCTTGTTTTGTGTACTTTGGAGTTGAGATTAACGACCTACTGGCTTTCGTTCTTAAGACTTAAGTAGTTCAGGGCGAGTTTTCTTTCTTTTCTTTCTTTCTTTCTTTTTTCTTAAGTTTAGTTTACACATTTGGTGTCTGAATGAAAAGAGCTACTGCGGAAAACAAGTATTGAGAATGGGGATAGGTGTGGGGAGTGGGGGGGGGGTGGGAGGTTTAAGGAAGGGCTGTAAAGTGATAGGTGATAAAGGGGAAAGAGAGTGAATGAATGAAATGATTTTTTTCCCCACGGTGCAGGTAACTGTGTGCGTGCCGGACATTCATTTTTTTTTTTTTTTTTGTAAACAGACACACCTATCCCAACCCACACCGCTCCTAAATATCTACACACAAAAAGTAAGCCGAAGTCTGGACTGCAGATAAAATTGGAGTATCTCAAGTTAATTTGCCTATCAACACAACAAGACAGGTAATTAAAAATCAATCAAATTAATATAAGAATACCTAACTGATGGAATATATAGTGAATTAATATAAGAATACCTAACTGATGGTATATATCGTGTCTTGTCACTCACATTTACCAGTATTCTGAAATATAGTCTAAAACATTTTAAGAAACTGAAACACGAATGTTATGCAATTTGCACTTCACGACTTCTGGTTTGGTATCTGTTTAAACCACAACTGAAAGCAAGCAACCCAATGACTCTTCATAGAGTTGATGTAAAAGACAAAGGAAAGACGAAAAAGAAGAAGGAACAACAGCTGAACACACGAGGTTGCCACCAACCATCCATCCATCAACACAGAAAGGAAACAAACAAACAAACAAACAAACAGTGTACGTGGCTGACTGACTCACCTGTGTGCCGGTGCCCAGCATGATTCTCTGGGGGATCAGGTAGGTCTTGGACTGGATGTCGATGTCATGGCCGTTCAGTCTCACCGAGCAGCACACGGAAGTTGGTGCCACCCAGGTCCAGGGCCAGGAACTCGCCCTTTTCTGAAAGACACATCACCACAACCCTCCTGCATAAATATACGAAGGAGGAGGAGAGGAAGTAACAGAAAGAGGAGAAGAATAAGAAGGAGGAAAAGAAGAAGAAATAGAAGGAGGAGGAGAAGGAGGAGAAGAAATAAAAGGAAGATGAAGAGAAGGAGGAGGAGAAGGAGGAAGAGAAGAAGAAATATAAGAAGAAGAAGAAGGAGGAGGTGACGAAGAAGAAGAAGAAGAAGAAGAATTTAATCTGCATGGCGCCTTTCCTTGTACTCAGGAAGGACTAACGGATAAAAACAAGAAACGCATTACATCACCCCTACCCCTTTTTTCTCACCCCAACGCCTACCCAGTTCCACACAACACCCACCTGAGCCATCGGGCAGGGACCTGACGAAGGTGGGGAACATCTTGATGTCGGCGATGGTGTGAGACTGCTTGGTGAGGCCGTGGTTCATCTCCTCGTGCAGCAGGGCCATCACCCGCTTGTAGGTCAGCGTGGACAGCTTGAAGCCTTTGACGAAGGCCTCGATCTGCAGCCACAGAAACACACAACGCATCGTGAGAAGGATGAAGATGATGGTTGACGACAGAAGGAACAGGGGGAAAAAAGAAGAAAGAAAAGCGCACCATCGCCCATGCACACACACACACACACAATTAATTTTCACTTTACACACACGAGTTACGAACAATACCAATAACCTGCGGAAGCAACAAATGACAAATGACAATAAATGGAAGTAAATGAAACAACTGGATGGACCAAAACAAAAATTATTAATGGCTTCCATCCACGTCCAACGGCTGGAAGAACACACCTGTCCATTTTTCACCCCCACCCCTCATGCCTTCCCCCCCACACCCACCCACCCACTTCCCCGCCCACACACCTCCTCGTTGGCTAGGAGGAGGAGGAAGAGGAGGGGGGGCGGAAAGAGAGAAGGGATGGGATGAGGGCAATCAATGGTGTGCGGGACACACATGGTTTGAACATAAAGGGATGGACGTACGACCAACCAAAGCAATATACATGAACACCCAGACACTAACACTGACGGTAGACGGGATGGTGCGCAAAGCATTACAATAAATCGATAACAGCTGTTCGTGTGGACTTCACACCTTAATCAATACAATATATCAGTCAATGAAAAACAGACCCAGAGAGTCACCGCCGAGTCCAACCCCAAAACAACAACAACAACAACCACCACCCACCAACCAACCACACATGCAGCCGGTGACAGTTTTATAATAAAACTACTAATGAGTGAGGAAAAACTGG
>NC_134894.1:12310002-12315002 GCF_041734735.1 Babylonia areolata | reverse complement strand
AATTGACAAACTACAGTCCATGCACACTACTCTCTTACGCATAGGCACTTGAATAAGAGAGAATGAAGGTGCAAAGCTTCTGGGTTTAAACAGTTCTTTTTTTATTTTATTATTTCATATTTTTCCTTACTCTTTAAAAAATTGCCCCCACCCTCCCTAATTTACTGTATATCAAGTTCTCTTAGTTTTCATTTGTTGATTTTTCATTTAATTTGTTTCTTCTCTCACTCTCAGGTTTCCACTTTTTGTGTCATGAATAATAATAACTTTTGCAAGTTTTGATGACCATGATCTTTCAAGAGAAAATATAACCTTTGACACAAAGGACAATAAATTGTTTCATCATTTATTTGTTTCTCTTGGTTACTTTTTCAATAAAACAATTTACCCCTCCACTACCAAGAATGAGCCTCAAAACCTTTTCACATTTTAAATGAAAATACTCTGCTAAAAACAAAACACACAAATAGGCTCATCAGAGTTCAAGTTAGCAGGAGATGGGAACACAAGATAAAGCGCAAATTACACTAAATCCAAGGAAATAAAATCCAGACATAAATGGCTTTCCCATGACACAGTGGCTACTAATGACCCACGTAGCATTACTAGCAAGCCCAGACCATGGGACCCTGTTCTTCCCAGCATGGACATTTTGCTGGGACTCGGCCGGGGAGGCCAAACGAGTTCAGAAAAGGGCAAAGGGGGTGAATAGGGGATGAATAATATAATTTGTTGCTTTGTTTTAATTTATTCTTCTTTTTTTTATCAAAGATGAGAAGACATATATAGGGCACTTCAAAAGAAGAGGAAATCTTAAAGAAGAAAAAAAAGAGTGATTCTGTGTGCTCTGTGATATTGATGCAACTGTGCAACAACAACTTCAACAAAATAGTTGGGTGATGGTAGTGGTATGCTTGCATGTGTGTTTGTGTGAGAGAGAGAAAGTGACAAGGAGGACACAGCGAATAACAATGAAAAATTAAATTAGATGTCACATAACAATTACTACCACAAATTCAAGAATCAAAGAATAAGGAAAAACTACAGCTTAACACAGAAAGAAGAGGAGACAGAAAGAGAGAAAAAAAACCAAAACAAAACAAAACAAAAAACACACACACACAAAACACACACACAAAAACACCAATAAACATGAAGGAGGAGGAAGGGGGAGCTCTTTAACAGCAGGAAAAAATGATTTAAAAAAATGTATTGCAACCATAACATCCACGCGTTTGGACAGTGAGGATGCACAGACACCATTACAAAAACAAAATGGACACGATAGTGTTACGACACAAAACGACACCACCTCCACCACTGCAACGACAACATCAACAACAACAACAACGCCACCAATATCGACTGACCCCACCACGACCTTGCCATGATGAAGGGCAATGTATGCTTCCACTGCTGAAGGTGTGAGCCAGACACACACCCGGGCTCAGCCAATCAGATTCAAGCCCTGCCCTTGTGCACTCTTCACCCCAACAACATAACAAGGCCAGCAGCGAAGCAAAATCCAAGTCCGCCTGGCACCGTGCCAATTCGGGCCAAACCAATCCCTGTTTCGCAATATCAAGCTTTAAAACGACACACTTACATCAATATAACGGTATGTTTTTAAAAATATATGCATAGAAATATCTCTTATTTTGTAGATCGTATTCATGACATCAAACATCGTGCGCAGCCGACAATGGAGCGCAGACGATCGTTAACCCGCCACATCTTTTGATGCTGTCGATTCGACACCGTTTGCGTCAAAACAACAGTCACCCGCATAAGTTCAGAAACTGTTTGAAGAAGCCGAAACTCGTGCAATAGTCTGTTAAAAGTACGATACAATCAAAAGCCACAGAACTGACCACAGAAAGCACGAAACATGATAATCGTGGTCGCGCCATTTCATCACCCAACATTCACACATTGTTGTACGGAACGTGGTACGTGGTTGTGCCTGCAAATGGATGTTACACGGCATTGTGCATTGTTTCTCTAAACAACTCACCTTGTTGTACTTGTTGAGCTGATCGTTGGCTCCAGGCATGATGCTAGTCTTTTGTTTCCAACTCTTCCAGACCAGAGAAAAAGAAAACTTGCTTGGTAAAAGATGCTTGTTGCTTTGACGCGCGGAGAAACAGTAGAAGCAATACGCACAGTAGCAGAACACAAACTGAATGGCAGCCTTCGCAAAGCTCGCAAGCACTCACCCGCTATTTACATCCCAAGTCAGCTCATGTTTATTAATGAGGAGCTGTAGCGGGCCGTGTGCAAAAGAAAAGAGCGCGGAGATAGTAACGGTTTAGCGTGTCACTGCGCTGAACTCCGTGGAAGTTGGCAAAAACCCATGCTGTGACCTCGAGAGCTGAAGGAATCATTGCTGGCTGGCTGGCTTTGTTGGTTGTCGCCAAACCGAGTGTAATGTAAACCAGTGCCCCCCCCCCTCTTCCCCCCCAACCCTAACCTACCCACCTCCGCCACTTTTCTCTCGCCACACGCACACCCCCTAACACACCCCCAAGCCCCACCACACACTGCCAGCCCCACCACACCACACACACCCCCCCTCTCCGTAACCCGGACCCATTATTACTCCGGATTTTGCCCTCAGCAGACCCTGAAAGACGTTTGTTTGCCTGGTTAAAGCTTTACTTTGTCCTGTTGACAGTTGCAGCCGGTGGTACAGCGATGTATAAAACCACGTATTTTACTGTGTTGTGTTGTGGAATATTGTATTGAATTGTGTTGTATAGAACCTTGGTATTATTGCAATGTATTTTATTGTGTTATATCATACTGCATTACTTGTATTTGTATTTGTTTGTATTTGTATTTCTTTTTTTATCACAACAGATTTCTCTGAGTGAAATTCGGGCTGCTCTCCCCAGGGAGAGACCGTCGCTATACTACAGCGCCACCCATTTTTTTTTGGTATTTTTTCCTTCGTGCAGTTTTATTTGTTTTTCCTACGAAGTGGATTTTTCTTCAGAATTTTGCCAGGAACAACCCTTTTGTTGCCGTGGGTTCTTTTACGTGCGCTAGGAACATGCTGCACACGGGACCTCGGTTTATCATCTCATCCGAATGACTAGCGCCCAGACCACCACTCAAGGCCTAGTGGAGGGGAAGAAAAGATCGGCGGTTGAGCCGTGATTCGAACCAGCGCGCTCAGATTCTCACACTTCGTATGCGGATGCGTTACCTCTAGGCCATCACTCCACTCAATATTTTCCAAATCGGGCTGTTATCCCGGTCAGATTGTATCGCCGAAAAGCAATGCCACTAGTAGTTATGTTTGTTAGTTTGTTTCGTATCTGGCTGTATGCATATTTATCCGTTTTTGAATAAATTTTTAAAGAAAAGAAGATAAGAACTAAACGAAATGATAGAGCCCGATCAATTATTATGTCTATCCAGTCTTTGTATATTCATGAATGATAATAATAATGATAACAACAACGATGATGATCAGTAACAGTGTGGGTGTGGGGGTGTAGGTGTGTGTGTGTGTGATAAAACTAAGCTACTGCATCGGCATGAATGTTTGTTTATTCAGACTTTATATCGTTCAGCAAGGTTTGTGTGTGTGTGTGTGTGTGTGTGTGTGTGTGTGTTTCTGTGTGTGTGTGTGTGTGTGTGTAAAACTAAATTACTGCATCGGCATGATCAATGTTTGTTTATTCAGACTTTATATCGTTCAGCAAGGTGTGTGTGTGTGTGTGTGTGTGTGTGTGTGCGTGTGTGTGACGGTGTGTGTGTGTGCGTGTGTGCGTGCGTGCGTAGGTGTGTGTGTGTGTGCGTGTTTGTCAGTGCGCGTGTGTGTGTCAGTGCCCTCATTAGCAACTAACAGCTTGTTCGCAAGCGCGGTATTTGCATACTACGCGTAAAATATTTGCTTGATGATTCCCGGGCAGGCCAGCATCCAGATCAGAGATCGACAGAAAGTGTGTCAGGTCAAGGCTGTGGTAGTGACACCCAGCTGTAGATGAATGCTGCTGCTGCTGTTGTAGCCGCCGCTGCCAGTGTGGGCTGCACACCTCTGTGGTCTGCTACCTTCTTTTGGCTGATGCTCTAAGCAGTCGACATCGGTGACGGCAAACACTCGTTTTTCGGGGTTTAGATTCTCATTTACACAAGTTATTGCAACGTGCTGTTTGTTTCTTTGAAATGGAATTTGTATTATTTCCTCTTTTTTTTTTTCCCAAGCAGATGTGATGTAGTATAGTCAGTCATTATAGATCAGTCCTTATACGCTTTGACATCTTCTTCAAACTGTGAACTGATTGCAAGTAAGAAAGGTGACTCACTTTAAATTAATAAGATTTTAAAAAAAAAGAGTTATTGTTTCTTTTTCTTGTTCGTATGAAAAAGAATTCTGAAGACTGAGCCATCTATTGAATGAATCCAGCAGGTAGACTCAGTCCATTACGGGTGTGGGGTGATGGTGTTGAGGGGGGCGGGGGCGGGGAGGGGGGCGGGGGGAGCGGGAGGTAGAAGGGCCGGAAAGGGAAGACATGCATGATTGTGTGTGTTTTCTGTGTGTGAATTTTTAATGATAATGTTTTGTGTGCGTGTGTGTGTGAATGTATGTGTGCGTCCGTGTGTGTGTTTCATGTGTGTGTGTGTGTGTGTGTGTGTGTGTGTGTGTGTGTGTGCATATGTAAGAGAGACGGGGGTGAGGGAGGGGAGGAGGAGGGGGGGGGGGAGCATAAACGAACGCATTCATGAGTATGCACCTTCTCACCATCATCATGCTAGCACCACCACCACCACCACCACCACCACCCGCACTAGGAACATTATGTCATGAGAGAAATTCAGTGATAACAGCAGTAGCACCAGCACCAGCAACAACGACAACAACCACAGCAACACCAAAAAACAACAACAACCACAGCAACACCAAAAACAACAACAACAATAACAACAAAGTAATTTGACTACCAACCAACCAACGGCTGACCAACTTAAGAAAGAAAGGGGAAAAAAAAATC
>NC_134894.1:12295002-12300002 GCF_041734735.1 Babylonia areolata | reverse complement strand
GATCACTGTTAAGTTGTTTGTTTTTTATCAACTATTTTTCAAGGTCAAGGTGGACACATTTTCATCAAGTGTAGATAACAGTGCAATTTTTCAACAAATAATTGACATTATATTCAGCATCAACATAAAATTAAGGACACTTTGACTGGCTAACGTCATGTGAAAAGAACACAATCCAAATATTATTTTCTTAAAACAACAACAACAACAACAACAAATCCAAAACATATGGAGTGTCTTATGCATCAACGCATTTCCTCTGATTATCCATACACGAATATATGAAACACCCATTGCGTAGTCATGTTAACTCTTTCCATACGAACGGCGAAAGAGACGACGTTAACAGCGTTTCACCCCAATTACCATCATCAAAATATTGCAAGCGGAAGGCTCTTATACTGAAGACGTGAATGTTGACAAAGAATACCACAATTCTGACGACGGAAGCTAAATGTTAGGTCATTCAGACACCCACTGGACATCCGAGGGGTCTGTGTAGAGGAGAAGCGAGGACTGGCCGTACTGAGTGAGTTAAAACATTATTTAAGAGAGAGAGAGAGAGAGAGAGAGAGAGAGAGAGATCTGACTCGTCCAGTCCAGAAACAAAAAAACAAGCTGTCCCAAACACTGTATCTTTTCACGCCCTGCTCTCAGTGTGACCTTGGTTTAGAGTTCCGTCCCCTCTACATACTTTTATGTCTATGGTGAGGCACTTTGAGTCGGCAAAATATGCATTGGGGACTAGGTTGTGGATAAGTACATAGCTGTACAACAATTATAGCTGTATAGCTGGTAAAGTGCTTACCTCGCTTACCCATGTTGACCTTTCTTGGTAATTGTTATGCCGTGGGACTACTCCATCAGAGACGTGGTCATGAGAAGACAGACTTCGGATCAACTTTTAGTTAGATGCTCGTGATCTGTGAAAAACAACTGATTTCTCCATTTGGAAAAAAAAGCAAAAGAAAACAAACAAACAAACAAACAAAACAAAGCAAACAAACAACAAAAACAAAACAAAACAACAACAACAAAAAACAAAAACCAAACACGTTTCGGTTCAAAGACGAGAATTAAAGCTTCGAAAATTCTTGCTTTATGCTGCTGGTTTAGACACTTTGATGAAGATTACATGTATGGCTGGTTTGTGTATGAGACGCCGGGCCGGCGCGCGCGTGTATGTATGTATGTATGTATGTTTTAAACAAATTTTATTCCACTGAAACATCATCCAAGCAGCTGCCTCAAATATGAGTCAGAGCACAGCAAGCAAAGCTTATAACCGTGCTCCAGACTGGTTATTATCAATGAATTACCTGCCGCGGTTTAAAAATAAAAGAACACGAACTGGTAGGAAACTGATGCAAAAGATAATAAATAATAAGTGATGTATGTATGTATGTATGAATGTATGTGTGTGAGTGAGTGAGCGTGTATGCGTGTGTATGTTTATGCGTGTGTGTGTGTGTGTGTGTGTGTGTGTGTGTGTGTATGTGTGTGTGTGAGATGTATGGCGCGCACACGCACAGAGTAAATGCAGTTGTTATTTATTTTCATATCGACTGATGCCAGTTCATCTAACGTAATTAGTGTATCATGCACAAGTATGTGATTCTGTTAACGTTATGGTGAACACGACATGGACAGCGGATTCTATCATATAGCATGGAATCTACCAGGAGGCTACCCCCCCCCCCCTCCCCATCCCCTGAACAGTTCTGTAAGCATGACTGTCTGTCTGTCCCTTCTTCATAAAACGCTTGTGTCGGTTACACATAACCAGAAGAATCTGTCGCAATTTCCACATTAATCCCCCTCCACACACACACACACACACACACAAACCCACCACTACCACCTTTTTCCGTCCCATTAGCAACACAAACCCACCATACAGCTCTGTAACCTTTTCAACTTGTGGACTCAATCTTATGTTCGCCGAAAGCAGCTGTGTCGAAATCTCAATCATCTTTCATTGGCCGCTCGGGCAATTTTAACCAATGGGGAAAGAGCTCTGGGGAGAGGTACATTTTCCTAGCTGTGTGCTGCTTATGTGAGGGGCCATTTGTTATTCTCCTCGGACGTTTGTACTCCCGCGATGACCTTGGCCTTCACATTGACCTGTTCACCTTCTGGGACTCACGAAGAAAAGGCGGATGTTGGTCCTGGTTGTATTTTATTGTGACCCAAGTACAGCACACAAAAAAGACGAAAAAATAAAAGCTGAGAAAGAGAGAGAAAGAGAGAGAGGTGTGTGTGTGGGGGGGGGGACTTGTTGAGCGGGTTCTGTGTGAGTTTGTGTACCCCAGCAATGTGTGTGTGTGTGTGTGTGTGTGTGTGTGGTGATTCCTGTGTGGGTTGGCGGGTTGAACTCAGAACTCAGAACTCATTTAATTGTCGTAAAAACCATCATAGGAGATACGGACATTATAAACTAAACACAACAAGCAAACAAAAAGTAAAAGCAATAAGTTGTGAGCACATGCAGGATATTCCATAAGACATAGTTATGGATTGCGAACTTTAATTATCATTCATATATGTATTTTGCCAGTTCTGGTTGGAAATAATTTTGTGGCAACAGAGAACTCGGCCTTTGGATTATTGTGTTGCCAGTGCCATCTGGCCAATGATTCGAAGACTTGGAATTAACTGTCACAAGTAGGCGAGATCTCAAGTCAGAGTACACACTACACTTGTCCAGAAAATGCAGTTCATCCTCTATAACTCCACATGATTTACATAGCCGGTCTCTCCTAGTTACGTTGTAGTGACGTCCACGCTCAATTTCAAGTCCATGTGCACTTATTCGCAATCGACATAGTGCTCCTCTGTGTTTAGTATTTTTGCAGCTGATCAGGTAAGGTTGTAATGTATAAGTATTTTTAATTTTGCAATAAAAGGACAGCCTTGAAATGGTCTCATTCTTTCTGCTGTTCCAATATTGAACATATTTATCCTGTAGTTTATTCATGACAGAATATTTTAGTCGCTTAATGCTGAGTGTGCCTTGGTTCTCCCACACGTGGGAGAATCCAATTGAAACCAGTATCTTTTTGATAAAATTAAGCCAAGGAACTTTTTCCAATGAATTCATCGATAACATATCATCATATGCTTGCCTCAAATAGCTATCTTCTTTTGATTCTATGATGCGTACCCAAAATGAGATGACCTGACACACTGCGGTCAGAGAAATGGGGTGTCTGCCCAGCTCTGCCAGGACTGGTAACTTAATGTGTGTGTGTGTGTGTGTGTGTGTGTGTGTGTGTGTGTGTGTGTGTGTGTGTGTGTGTGTGTGGAGACGATGGAAGACGGAAGTGAGGCGAGGAGTGATGTGCTCTTCTTCAGTGTGTGTCACTGTCGTCGCCATAATGTCTGTGTATCAGAGACGTGCGCCAGTGAGATAGAGACAGAATGAGAGAGGAAGAGAAAGAGTCAAGAAGATTCCAGTTCCTTACTATACCGTCCTTTAAAACCTTCTGTTCAAAACAGAAATTTTCTTTCTGAACTCTTTGAATGGCAAACATGAGAAACCATGATAATATGTTATTCTACACTGAAAACAGCAACATAACATGCACATACGAATGACAATGACAAAAAAGACAAAGAGATTTTTTGATCAGCAAATGTTACATTTTGTGGATTGGTTTATTCAGTCATCCGTTCACACCACTGTATATGTGGAGTGATGGCCTAGAGGTAACGCGTCCGCCTAGGACTCGGAAGCGAGAGAATCTGAGCGTGCTGGTTCGAATCACGGCTCAACCGCCGATATTTTCTCCCCATCCACTAGACCTTGAGTCAGTGGTGGTCTGGACGCTAGTCATTCGGATGAGACGATAAACCGAGGTCCCGTGTGCAGCATGCACTTAGCGCACGCAAAAGAACCCTCGGCAACAAAAGAGTTGTTCCTGGCAAAATTCTGTAGAAAAATCCACTTCGATAGGAAAAACAAATAAAACTGCACGCAGGAAAAAAAAATACAAAAAAGAAAAAGAAAAAAATGGGTGACGCTGTAGTGTAGCGACGCGCTCTCCCTGGGGTGAGCAGCCCGAATTTCACACAGAGAAAAAACACACCTTAACCAATGTACACACTCCACTCTCTCTCTCTCTCTCTCTCTGAAGGATGTCGAGGACTTCTTCTTCGTTCGTGGGCCGCTGCAACTCCCACGTGTTTACCCCGCCATGTAGGCAGCCACACTCTGTTTTCGGGGGTGTGCATGCTGGCTGGGAACTCTGACATGGATTACAGGTTCTTACGCGCACGTACTGGATGGCGAGAACATTTGCCGGTCAAAGCCAAGAAGAATCCCAACTTGATGACTGTGGACGTTTCTTCTGGGCATTGTATGCTGGACACTCGAGTTTGTTCGTTATGATAATTAATCTTGATGGTATTAGTACTGCTACTACTACTACTACTACTGATGTTGCTACTGCTGGCTGCTGCTACTTCTACTACTAGTTCTGATCATTATTATAATCATAACAATAATGCAGATTGACGCTCATACGTCCCACACATGAAGTACGTGGCGTTTATAACAAAAAGTTATATATATATATATAAATATATATATATGTATTTTGTATGTATGTATATATATATATATTGCGAGAAGAAAATTTAACATGCACCAATTATACCACACACAAACTGACAACTGAAGCTTGCGCATACACACGCATGGCGCAAACACACGCACACACATACACACACGCATACGCACACTCACTACACACACACACACACACACACACACACATTGACACATGACCAGCAGTCCAAGAAACTCATTTTGTCAAGAAGATGGCAAAGCGGAAGGGGTGTGTTTGGAGGAGTGTTTGGAGGTGTGTGTGTGTGTGTGTGTGTGTGTGTGTGTGTGTGTGTCTGTGTCTGTGTATGTGAGTGCGTGTGTGTGAGTGTGTGTGTGTGTGTGTGTGTGTGTGTGTGTGTGTGTGTTTGGAGGTGTGTGTGTGTGAGTGAGT
>NC_134894.1:12285002-12287502 GCF_041734735.1 Babylonia areolata | reverse complement strand
CCTCCCCCGTTCTCTCTTTCTCTGTCTCCCTCCCTCCCTCCCTCTCTCTGTCTCTCCCTCCCTCTCCCTCTCTCTTTCTCTGTTCTCCTCTCCCCCCCCCCTTCTCTCTTTCTCTCACTCACTCACTCCCTCTCTCTCCCACTCTCTCTCTCACGCTTCCCCCCCTCGCCCCCCCCCCCCCCCTCTCTCTCTCTCTCAAAGTTTTCCTTGCATAAAATTATGCAGCGTAGTGCCTTTCACGCTCTTGTTGGGGTCACTGCCCTATCGGACGTTGCTGTTAACTAACTAAAAGCCGTTGTACTTGGCGTTATCTGATTGATAATGTTGGCGAATTGGGAGAGTCTCCGGCTCGAGGGGTGGGGGGGTGGAAGAGATATTAGGGCTACAAGTGTAGGGTTAAGATTGGGATCGGGTCATAGATCTTCTTCTGCCGGTCTGTGAAGATAACGCCGGCACTGACAATGGTGCTTCAGGGTCTCCGTTTGAACTGAAAGCGATTTGTGGTCATGTTCTCTCAGTGTGTCTGTCTCTGTCTTTGTCTGTCTTTGTCTCTCTGTCTGTCTGTCTACCTGTCTGTGTATCTGCCTGCCGGTCTGTCTGTTATCTGTCTGTCTATCTGTCTGTCAGTCTCTGTGTATGTCTGTGATTATGGTGTGTGTGCTTGTGTGTGTGTGTGTGTGTGTGTGTGTGTATGTGTGTGTGCGTGCGTGTATGTGTGTATGTGCCTGTAAGAGAGAGGGAGAGAGAGAGAGAGAGAGAAGAAGAAGAAGAAGAAGAAGAGAGCGGGACGGATGGAGGAAAGAAGAAGACAAAGAGAGAGATAGAGAGAGAAGGAGAGACGCCGGAGACAGATAGGAAGAGAGAGCGACAGACGGATAGACAGACATACACACAGACAAAGAAAAAGAAAAGGAAAGAAACAAACAACAACAAGAAGAAAGAAAGAGACAGATAAGGAGAGACAAAGACAAAGAGACTTTCAAAGAACGTGAGAGTCCACAAACTGTCATCTATGTTGTACTCAGAAGAATACACTACGCCATAACCCATCGTAAGTGGCAGCAAAAAAAAAACACACACAAAAAACCAAAAAAAACCAACGATTTGTTATGTGTGGTAACAGCCATTTCTCTCACTTTTTTCTGCCCCAACGTGTCGATCCCATGCTACGGCATATAAGCGACAGTTCTTTCTCTGTCTCTGGACCTTGCAATTGGAATGAACTTCCTCTTTCGCTTCGCCAAGTCTCCACACTCAGCTCTTTCAATAGCCTCCCTTGCCTGCCTCTTCCTTGTCTTTCAGTTTCTTCAGTTTTAGAGTTATGCATGCGCGTGAATGACTGATGTGAAAGCGCTTTGATTTGTCTCTGCACAAGATTCAGCGCTATATAAATACCATTATTATTATTAGTAGTAGTATCATGCCTGGTGAAAATGAAAAAAAAAATTACTTGCCGCAGCACCCTACACTTAGGTCAGCGAAACAAAAAGAAGATAATAAATGTATTGTGACATCTACATGAGTTGGCCTAACAAGAGCTGTGAATGTGCGCGTGACAGCTTCCATTTTTTTAAACAGTTGAGTTTGGGGGTAAATAAGATGGTAAATCTTTGTCAAAGGAAAGGAGGGAAGGAGGAGGAGGGGCTGATGGATGTCTGTTGCTGCTGCTGTTGTGATGCAGAATCTGCTTTGAGATGTGGCGTTGTGTGGTGTTTGTGAGGCCCAAGGCAGTAGTAAGCATTGTGTTTCAGTTCATCAGATCCTGAGTGCTCCAGCTCCTGTGTGTATATAATATGCATAGTGGCGCGCGTGCTCTTTTGTGTGTGTGTGTGTGTGTGTGTGTGTGTGTGTGTGTGTGTGTGTGTGTGTGCAGGCCTGTTCGCCCACGTGTGTAGCCTACGCGTGTGGCCATCTGATGCTGGTGGAGATAATACTGTTTTCAACCCGGAGTCCTTCACGTCACAATAACTGGCCATGTGCTCTACACATGCTGTTGTGCGATTCACTGTTCACTGTTCTTCTTGTAAACAACCTTCGCTGGGGAAAAAAAAACAAAACAAAAAACAAAAACAAAAACGAAAACAGATAGGATAAAACAAAAACAAAAACAATGAAACAAAGGAAAAACATCATCAACAACAACAAACAATACAACAGTTGACGTAGCAAAAGCACGAGATGATAAAACATTGGCTGGAGACAGAAGCGAAGACAACTGAGGTGTTTTGTTTTCTCGTTTGGTGTTTTGTTGACCCACTTGAAATAAATGAACAAACATTGTACGTATATGACCTACTTCAACATGGTGCGTGAGCATGATGCAGGTGATATAATAATATAATCACGGTCGTTGTTTATGATCTACTTTTCGTCATCAGTTTCATTGTTTTAGTCAGTTGCTGTTTACGTTTTAATTTTTGTTGTATAATGCCAAAGATGTTACTTTATATCCTCCATGTTCCAACAGGGGTCAAAGGATTTGATTTTTTATTGATTTTTT
>NC_134894.1:12267502-12275002 GCF_041734735.1 Babylonia areolata | reverse complement strand
TTGGGGACTTTATCATAAGTGACTGAGAACGTTGATGTTTTTGACTTTTTGCATTCATTATCAATTGTTTCGCTTGTCAGTTTAACGACTTCTCTTTTGCAGTGTCCTTTAAGTGATTTCCTGTAATTGTATTTAGATTTTTTTTTTCAAATTTCACCCTCATTTCACCCTCATTTGCCCAGTTTTTCCCAACTCTCCATTCATTCACATCTCCCACCCCTTGTAACCGATAATACTCAGATGTACACATAAATACTTTAACTCACTCAGTACGGCCAGTCCTCTCTTCTCCTCTACACGGACCCTTCGGATGTCCAGTGGGTGTTTGAATGACCCAACCTTTAGCTTCCGTCGTCAGAATTGTGGTGTTCTTTGTCAACATTCACCTCTTCAGTATAAGAGCCTTCCGTTTGCAGTATTTTGATGGTGGTAATTGGGGTGAAACGCTGTTAACGTCGTCTCTTTCGCCGTTCGTATGGAGAGAGTTAACAAAATGTCTTCAATCACCAATATATGTGACGGGACATTAATAAACAAAATTCCTCCTCCTTTGGAGAAGAAGACGTGTGTGTTGTTGTTTTTTCCTCGACGCAATTTTCACGAATCAGACTGACAGAGCAGATGACCGACTGAGTGGCTGATTGTAAATTTAATTGTCATGTCCCTTCTCTAAACTGTGATTTGAAACAGCACAATAACAACGATAATGATAAAATAAAGTTCAGTTTCCTAATTACAATGACTGCGATAAACACGATCATTGAGAGAACGGTTAGCATGGCCATGGCAGCGCCTATGACAACGAAGAATATCAACAGCAAGAACAACGCCTTGGTTGGTTGGTTGTTTTTTTACACTACCCCCAGAAAAATTATTTTCGGTTCTCTGTCTTTTGGCAAAAGAGAAACAGGAGCAGGTGTCTAACAATAATTTTTATGGACTAACAGTCACAATACTTTATTGTAGTACATTTACCTCACATCATGGTAGAGTACTCTTCAACAACAGTTGTACAGATGCTTCACACGTGTTAAATGAATGAACACGCTGTCGCCAATGATTAACTTTTTATGGGGGTGGCAGCGCACATGGTCGCCGGCCAAGCAAGCGAGAGCCCTTTTCGCTGTATGAAGAGCTTGATTAGTCTTGGCAAATGGTATTTGTATTTGTATTTCTTTTTATCACAACAGGTTTCTCTGTGTGAAATTCGGGCTGCTCCTTCAAGGGAGAGCGCGTCGCTACACAATGGCGCCACCCATTTTATACTTTTTTCCCTGCGTGCAGTTTTATTTGTTTTTCCCATCGAGGTGGATTTTTCTGCAGAAATTTTCCAGGAACAAGCCTTTTGCTGCCGTGGGTTCTTTTACGTGCACACGGTACCTCGGTTTATCGTCTCATCCGAATGACTAGCGTCCAGACCACCACTCAAGGTCTAGTGGAGAGGGAGAAAATATCGGCGACTGAGTCGTGATTCGAACGAGGGCACTCAGGTTCTCTCGCTTCCTAGGCGGACGCGTTACCTCTAGGCCATCACTCCACCTGCTTGGTTGGTTGAACTACAGACTACACCACAAAAGGTTAAGCACCGCTTCATCATAGCAAGTTTGTTTTCATAAAACGTTGAAACATTTATGATTTAGATATGAGTAAAATTCTGCAAGCTGCATAACATAATTATACCACATTCCTCTCACTGAACACACTAACGGCTGTTTCAGGGACACCTGCACTACGAACAGCTTGGAAAATATGTTTTGAAGAAACGATGTTTTAACCAAAAATTGATAGTTAATCAGTGGTGTGTATATATATATATATATATATATATATATATATATATATATATATGAATGACAGACAGCAGGTTTAGTTGTGAGTGGTGATCATTGCACTGGCCTCATACACCGTTTTCTGTCCAAGGTTCAGTCAGCATCCTTTAACCCTTTCACTGCCAAGCTCGCATTTATGCACAGGCATGGTAGAGGACCCATGTCACCATTCATTGGTCTGTTATCGATGAACCTACTGCTCTTAATGTTCGGTGGTAGGATAGGCCATATTTTCAAAACATCGCGGGAGGAATCCCCAGCTATTCTTAGCTACTGTCTTTTTTGTGTTTAACTAAATTGACTGGCGGTGAAAGGATTAACGACTACTGCCCCCAAGAAGAAAACTGCGCAAGTTTTAACTTGAACGGTCCATAACTTTTTGTGAACTCTGTAGTCATGGTCCATTTTATAAAGGTCAATGTCCTGAAACTCTACTCTTTCTCTTTCTTCCCTTTCCTTCTCCATTCACTCCTTCCCGGTCCCTCTCTTTCAGGTTTTTTTTTTTTAACTCACTCAGTACGGCCAGTCCTCTCTTCTCCTCTACACAGACCCCTCGGATGTCCAGTGGGTGTCTCAATGACCCAAATTTTAGCTTCCGTCGTCAGAATTGTGGTATTCTTTGTCAACATTAACCTCTTCAGTATAAGAGCCTTCCGCTTGCAATATTTTGATGGTGGTAATTGGGGTGAAACGCTGTTAACGTCGTCTCTTTCGCCGTTCGTATGGAGAGAGTTAATAATGGAAATGAGGCAAACCATTTATAAACAGACAGCTAACATGTTCAAATCAAATCAAATCAAAAACTCTTTATTAATCCACATGGAAATGAAGGTGTGCAGTCACACTGAGGCTCGTTGTAAACATCATCAGATTACCATGCCCAACATAAAAAGAGATTAAAACGAGTCAAATATGAATTCCCAATAGCTGACTATAGACAAACCCACGCCCCTCCCCCCGGCACACACATACTCATGTTAAGACAATAGGGTATTGCACAACAATACTTACAAATGAAAACATCCAACAAATAAAAAGTATATATTACTAAAAAGACATGCGCGCGCGCGCGCACGGACACACACACACACACACACACACACACACACACATGTCAACTCGAATAGAAAAATTAAGCAGAGAGCTGCAAAGACCACTAATTAAACTGTTGACTATTACATACGAAAGCAGATTATTGAAAATAAAACAAAATGAAATAAAATAAAACGTTGCCAATGGAAACAGAGGAAACTGCAGAATATGTGAACGAACGGCGAGACAAAACTGGTTTCAGCTGCTCTCACACTCAATCTTTTTTTAATTTATTTATTTTTTTTTTTTATTAAGTAATATGGAAAGCATGGGGGCTAATTACATTACTACAAAGGGAAGTCACATTCTGATTAAACTACGGTTTTTTTTTTTCTACCATGTAGTCGGACTCTGTATATTTGAAGTATAACCTTCCCGTTAATGCAATATCCATCTGATTTAGAACTTAACTCTCTCCATACGAACGGCGAAAGAGACGACGTTAACAGCGTTTCACCCCAATTACCACCATCAAAATATTGCAAGTGGAAGGCCCTTATACTGAAGAGGTGAATGTTGACAAAGAATACCACAATTCTGACGACGGAAGCTAAAGGTTGGGTCATTCAGACACCCACTGGACATCCGAGGGGTCTGTGTAGAGGAGAAGAGAGGACTGGCCGTACTGAGAGAGTTTTAACTGTTGATCAATATTGCGCGAGTGACTGCCGTCAAAAGGGTCGGTACTCAGTTTCAATTTGCTGACGTGATTACAGCACGTTGTTTTGTTTTTTTCCTAGTACAGAATAACTTTTTCGGAATGCCAGAAAATTGGGAATGCGAATACACTGCATATTCCTTGCTCTTTTTTGTCACAGCAGAACTGCGACACACCTACACATTTCCCCATAGCTGTTCAGTATAAGAATGGGTCAATTTTCGTACCACAAGCAGAGAGAAAACGAATTTCTGTCTGAAATTCTATGTTCTTCTGTTGTTTTCAAATTCAAACATGTTTACTTCTCGTGACTGTGTTCTGGAATACATACTCACACATTAGAAAACAAAAAACAACACACACACACACACACACACACACACACACACATGTCGCTCTCTCTCTCTCTCTCTCTCCACTCTCCTTCTCTTCCCCTTCCCCACAATCTCTCTCCCTCTCATCCCGTCCCCTTCGTCTCTCTGACACCACCACAAACAACCCTTACCACAAGTTATCCCAGAATACCACCATCAACCACCACAAGCGGTCGTGAACCCGAACTTGACCCAGATCCGGGCCATTGCCTCTGTTGTCATGTAACAACAGCACAACACACTATTATCTTCTATCCAACGACCGCACAGTTGCAGCAAAGGCGAGTAGCCTTGAAAAAACTTTCGGGCTGGGACGTTGACTGCCCGTTGACTTGTAAGACGATACGACCGTTTGACCCTTGTCTGTCTCTGTCTGTCTGTCTGTCTCACTGTGTGTGTGTGTGTGTGTGTGTGTGTGTGTGTCTGTGTCTGTGTGCGTCCGAGTCTCTTAGTATGCCTCTGTCGCTGTCTCTTGTCTTTCTGTCTCGGCTCTTTCTATTTCATTTGCCTGTCTGTCTGCTGTCTGTCCGTCCTTCCCCCCCCCCCTCTCTCTCACGGTGTGTGTGTGTGTGTGTGTGTGCATGCGTACGTGCTGGTATGTGCATGCGTCAGTGCCGGCGTGCGTGTGTGTGCCGCCAGCGTGTAGTATGTGTGATTGTTTGTTCATGCTCACAACGGTCGTGAAAAAAAACAAACAAACCATCTGCGTCAGCTGGGTTCCCCGTGTTGTGTTCCTTTCTCTCCGCGCGTCCCTTATATTACCCATGGCAGAATGTATGCCTCATCATCCCTCCTCTGTCCTACATGCTATAACCTTTCAATCCCCCCCCCCACCCCTCTCTACCACCCTTCTCACCCCCTCCCCTTCCATCCCCACCTCGGGTACTGCGCTGGTATACCTTGGGGTTGTATCTAGAACAGTGAACTATAAAAAAAAAAGAAAAGAAAAAAAAGATAAATAATAAAAAGCAAACCTAAAGCTAACGCTGTGTCAACCACAACAACATTATCACTTCAGTGTCCAAAATCTCGTTTCCCTCAGTGAAAAGGTACCGTACGAAGCACTGTTCACTCTCTTCCTAGTTGTTGCTGTTGTTGGTAGTGGTGGTGGTGTTTTTTTGTGTTGTTTTTGTGTGTGTGTGTGTGTGTGTGTGTGTTTGTTTGTTTGTTTTTCGTTTCTTTGTTTTGTTTGTTCATGCTTGACAACAAAAGTGAAGAGGAGGGGAGGGTTAGGGGCGAGGGTGTGGTGGTGGAGTGGTTGTGGTTGTCGTGGGGCGGGGGCGTGGGGGGGGGGGGGGTGTTGTTCGAGGAGGGTGTGGAAGGGAGGAGGGGGATGGAAAATCTGTAACTGTCATAACCACACACACACACGCACACACACGTCGTGCACGCACGCACGCACACACACACACACGTTTACACTGTGGATGGGGCTGATGACTAGATCTTCAGGTAGATGGTTGTTGATTGCACAATTCTATTCATCATACTGGATTTGTTCGAGAGACAGGATATTGACTGCTTTGGGGAAAAAGCTACTGGCGAAGCGATTGGTTTTCGTCCTTATACTTCTGTACCGTCGACCAGAGGGGAGCATCTCGAAAATCCCAAAAGCTGGATGTGATTCGTCCTGGCTGATTGATTTTGCTTTTTTGAGTAGCCGCTTACAATATATGCCGTCTAGAAAAGGTAGATCAGCCCCGGTAATTTTGGTGGCAGTTTTTACGATTCTGTTAAGGGCTGCAACTTCTGCCTTGGGAAATGTTTCCGTACCAAACAGTAACAGCGAAGGTTAGCACACTTTCAATGACTGTTCGGTAGAAATCAACCATGATTTCTTTTTTAAATTCCGAGTTTTGGAGGCGCCGAAAAAAGTACAGGTGCTGTTGTGCTTTCTTGAAAATTTTTACCGTATTTTTCTCTCATTTCAAATCGTTGGAAATGATCAGTCCGAGAAATTTAAATTCGCTGATGATCTCTACTTGCTTGTCTTTTAACTCTCTCCATACGAACGGCGAAAGAGACGACGTTAACAGTGTTTCACCCCAATTACCACCATCAAAATATTGCAAGCGGAAGGCTGTTATACTGAAGAGGTGAATGTTGACAAAGAATACCACAATTCTGATGACGGAAGCTAAAGGTTGGGTCATTCAGACACCCACTGGACATCCGAGGGGTCTGTGTAGAGGAGAAGAGAGGACTGGCCGTACTGAGTGAGTTAATGACAAGTGGTAAGAGGTCAGATCTGGTCTTCCTGAAATCTAAAATTTTGAATATATAATTTTTTTAAAATCTTTTTACGGGTGCATTAGCCGAGTGGTTAAAGCGTTGGGTTAAAGCCGGCGTTGGACTTTCAATCTGAGGGTCCCGGGTTCGAATCTCGGTAACGGAGCCTGGTGGGTAAAGGGTGGAGATTTTTCCCATCTCCCAGGTCAACATATTATGTGCAGACCTGCTTGTGCCTGAACCTCCTTCGTGTGTATACGCAAGCAGAAGATCCTGTAATCCATGTCAGCGTTCGGTGGGTTATGGAAACAAGAACATACCCAGCATGCACATCCCCGAAAACAGAGTAGGGCTGCCTACATGGCGGGAGTAAAAACGGTCATGCACGTAAAAGCCCATTCGTGTACATACGAGTGAACGTGAGAGTTGCAGCCCATGAACGCAGAAGGAGAAGAAGTTTAGATATTTTTCAGATATACATAGATGTGCCTGCTTCTTCACCTTTAAAAGTATGCATACCAAAAACGTGAAAGTGACGTCAGAACAGGGGGAGGAAACAATGTCATGACGTCAGCTGTTCTGTCAACCTCATTTGTGGACACGTCTCATCTCACCCAGTGGAATAACTCTGCGGTGATGTGTCACGAATGTTTGTAAAGCAATGGGTCCTGGCCAAAGGTTGAATGTCGAGGGAGGGGGTGGGGGGGTGGGGGTGGGGGGGGGGGGATCGGGATGGAGGGTGGGTGAGGAAGGGGCGGGAAGGGGGGGGGGGGTCCGCGTTAGGGGCAGTACGCCTGAGTGCCTGTCATTCCCGCTGTCTATTTTTTTTTTTCATTTTTTAATTATTATTATTATTATTATTATTATTATTATTATTCTTGTCTGTTTCGCCGTTCTGTCTCTATCTGCCCGTCTCTCTCTCTCTCTCTCTCTCTCTCTCTCTGTGTCTCTGTCTCTCTCTCAGTGCTTCTGTCACTCAACTCACATGCACACACATGCATCTTCGCCGCACTGACAGACGCAACCTTGCATTATCTATTTCTCTCTCACACTCACTCACGCGCGTGCGCACACGCACACGCACGCACGCACACACGCATACAAACACACTCACACAAACACACACACCCATCCATACACCCACCCACACACACACAAATAGTGACTCACTGCTCAAGTATTGATGCATGCGCATCTCTCTCTCTCTCTCTCTCTCTCTCTCTCTCACACACACACACACACACACACACACACACACTGAGCTGGACAATACTTCACAGTAAAAAAAAAAAAAAAAAAAAAGACGCGAACTGAAGCG
>NC_134894.1:12255002-12262502 GCF_041734735.1 Babylonia areolata | reverse complement strand
AGTCTATGCGCACACACACACAAAAAAAAGGTTTTTAGTTTTTTTTAGGATTTTAATTTAATGTTGTTTTTTTCACACGATTTGGTTTTGATATAACATGTAATTCCTGTTCAGTGCCTGTTATGAACCCAAGAGAGAAGACAGATGAGGACAATTAATCAAGCAGTGGAGCGCGACCTAGATGACATTGCCCATGAACCATCCTCTGGATGACATGTAAGTGTGTGTGTGTGTGTGTGTGTCGTGCGTGCGTGCGTGCGTGTGTCGTGTCTGTGTGCATTGTCACAACGACTGTTGTCCTTCCTCTCTCAGCAAAACTGTGGAGAGTGTCAAGAGACAAGGGCGACCACCAGTGTGTATCTGTGAGAGTCTTGTGATTCATTTCACAAAACATCTTCGAGTCATTGCCATATTCAATCTTTACAGGTGGGTAAGTAAGTAAGTAAGTAGGTTTTTTTTCAATTGCTTGGTAGTAGTATATTGTAGTCCACAGAATCTTTGGTATAACATCTAAAAAGAAATGAATGTGTTTTTCTAGGAGCGTTTACCGCTTTACGTTGGCCGAAGGAGCTTGGTCATGGCAAAACAAAAACAAAATGTTGAAGTCTAATTAATTAATTTCGTCTAACGTGTCCGTGATATAATCATATTTATTCCTTGTATTATCAGTTAACTGAGGTAAAAGTCCAATTTCGTCTAACGTGGCCGTAATATAATCATATTTATTCCTTGTATTATCAGTTAACTGAAGTAACTTAAACTCCCGGAACACTAATGAGGCGCAGTTATGAAAGGATTATATATATGCGCAGCAAACAAGCGGGAAAAAACCCCTTGCGCTTAGTCAGGCCTTGAGAAAAAATAAGATAGAATAAAATGAAATAAAATAACATAAAAATAATGATACAATAAAACTAAATAAAATAAAATAAAAACCATTTTGTTTTGTATTGGAATACAAAGACTAGTGGCGCATGAATTAGTTTTATTTTCCAGTAATGGGAATGGTAGAATGCTGCGGTTGCTGTTGTTGTTGTTTTTGTTGTTGATGTTTTTATTGTTGTCGCTGCTGCTGCTGCTGCTGCTGTTGCCGTTGCTATTTCTCTGTGTGTGTGTGTGGGGGGGGGGGGATATGGATGGGGTGGGGGGTGGGGGAATTGAAAAATAAATCGTGATGTTGCGTTGTACGTGTGCCAACTGACAGAAGAATTCATATAATTATCTTGATGTATTTATGTTACTCCCTGGTTCTGGTTCTCTTAAAAAAAAAAAAAAATCAAAAAAAAAATCTTAGTTTCAATTTTTCAAGGAGGCGTCACTACGTTCTGACAAATCACTGTACGCTACACCACATCTGCTAGGCAGATAGATGCCTGACCAACAGCATAACCCAACACGCTCAGTCAGGCCTTGAGTGTATAGCTTACAACTTTGTGTACCTAACATAGTGGATTCCGTCTACAGAACTTTGCCAGACGACAACACTGTCGTTGCCATGGGGTTCCTTGTCAGTGCGCCAAGTGCGTGCTGCATATATATATATATGTGCTGCATACATATATATATATATATATATATATATATATATATACAAGCCCCAAATCCGTAAATGAAAAGTTGTATTTATTCCATAAATGCTACTGATTACTATGACATAGTTATTATGGAGTGCCAAGTATTGGTTTGATTATTTCCATGTTGTTTAGTTGATTGTGTAATTTATATACAAAACAAAAAACGGTGGTCGACCCAAGAAAGCCCGGGTAAAAAAAAAAGAAAAAAAAGAAAAGAAAAGAAAAACAGAAAAAAAAGTGCGCGCTGCACACGGGACCACGGTTTATCATTTCATCCGAATGACTTGACTTTCAGTTTCATTTTTCCAGTCAAACCACATGTTAAAGATCCTGTAATCCATGTCAGCGTTCGGTGGGTTATGAAAATAAGAACGTACCATGCATGCACACGCCCGTAAAACGGAGCGTGGCTGCCTAAATGGCGGGATGAAAACGATCATACACGTAAAAGCACACACGTACATACCAGTGAACGTGGGAGTTGCAGCCCACGAACGCAGAAAAAGAAGAAGAAGAAGAAGAAGAAGAAGACGAAGAAGATACTGCTGCTGCCGATGAAGAGGATGATGATGGCGATTATTACTATCGTCGTTATTGTTATTGTTGAAGTTGTTATCATTATCATTATTGTTGTTGCTGTTGTTGGTGATGATGATGATGATGATGATGATGATGATGATGATGTTGTTGTTCTTGTTAGCATTGTTGTTATTCATAGCAATATATTTATTATTATCATTATCATGATTGTTGTCGTAGTTGTTGTTATTGTTGTTGTAGACTTATCACAATGGACGCGTGGACAAGAGTCCTGCTGGTGGCCCTGTTGGCAACCATCGTTCTGTTTGAAACAGGTATAGTACACACGTCTGTCTTTTTTTAAATAATTATTTCTTCTTCTTTTTTTTCTTCTTTTTTTTTGTCTGTCTCTCTCTCTTCCTTCCTTCCTCCTTGTTCTGCTTGCTTGCTTTGTTGTATTAAGTATTAAGTATAGCAACACTTATATGCCTACATGTTTGTGTGTCTCTTAGAACAACGGCAGATGTGTAAGTCGGCCAAAGTGCTAATGTCTTCACCGTTGGAAAATACAGATTCATTCATTCATTCATTCATTCATTCATTCATTCATTCTTTCTTTCTTTCTTCCTTTCTTCTTTCTTTCTTTCATCGCACATCTATCTATCTATCTATCTGTGTATACATGTGTGTGTGTGTGTGTGTGTGTGTGTGTGTGTGTGTACAATGTGTGTGTGTGTGTGTGTGTGTGTGTGTGTACAATGTGTGTGTGTGTGTGTGTACAATGTGTGTGTGTGTGTGTACAATGTGTGTGTGTGTGTGTGTGTGTGTGTGTGTGTGTGTGTGTGTGTGTGTGTGTGTGTGTGTGTGTGTGTGTGTGTGTGTGTGTGTGTGTGTATGTGTGTGGCTTGCAAATGAATCGACAGGTAGACTTGGTCAAAATCTTTCTCCTTTTTGTTGTTGTTGTATCGTCGTCGTTGTTGTTGTTGTTGTTGGAGGGGGGCGTGGTTGGGGGTGGTGGTGGTAGGTTTTGTGTGTTTGTTTTGTTTACTCTATTTGTTTGTTTGTTTTGTTG
Source organism: Babylonia areolata (assembly GCF_041734735.1). Taxonomy (NCBI): domain Eukaryota; kingdom Metazoa; phylum Mollusca; class Gastropoda; order Neogastropoda; family Buccinidae; genus Babylonia; species Babylonia areolata. Next base: position 12,259,337 of record NC_134894.1, on the reverse strand, counting down.
TTGCTGTTGTTCTTTTTGCAGTTGTTGTGTGTGTCTGCGTGTGTGTGTGTGTGTGTGTGTGTGTGTCGGGGGGATGTGGGGGGTGGTTGCGTTGTTTTTTTTTGTTATTGTTTTTTTTCCTGTTTGTTCGGTTGTTGTTGATTTTGTTGCTGTTGTTGTTGTTGTTGTTGTTATCATTTTCTTGTGGGAGTGGGGACATGAGGACGGAGGTCGTCATTTCTTTCTTTCTTTTCTTTTCTTTTCTTTTCTTTCTTTTTTCTTCTTCTTTCTTTCTCTCTTCTGTCCCTATACTTTATATATGAACTGTCAAAGTAATGCCTTTGTGTGATATAACACACACACACACACACACACACACACACACACACACACACACACACACACACACACACACACAACAAACTGCATCACCACCACAAACTGACTGAAAATCAAACAATGCTGTATATTGTGGTGCCGTTAATTAACGGCCGGTAACGGGCAGGTCACAGCGACAAGTGTCACCGAAACCTGGGTGTGTGCAAAGCCGCCGTGGGGGGAACTTGCATGGGGGTGTCCCGCTCTAACGAGTGCCGCCATTCCTTTCACCGGTGCTGCTACCCTCCTATGCGTACGTGCTCTTTTTAATTAAGAAGAAAAAAATAATTTATGATTTGAATTAGTAACTTTTATTATTATTCTTCTTCTTATTATTATTGGCGGGACGTGGTGGGGTGCAGGTGGGGGTTGGGGTGGGGGTTAATTTCTGATTGTTTAGTTATATGTATGTGCCTATGTACGTGTATCTTCTGTTCCATCTATCCGTCTCTCTCTCTCTCTCTCTCTCTCTCTCTCTCTCTCTCTCTCTGTGTGTGTGTGTGTGTGTGTGTGTGTGTGTGTGTGTGTGTGTGTGTGTGTGTGTGTCTATCTATCTATCTATCTATCTATTCATTAATTCGTGTATTAATTTCCTTATTAATTCATCAATTCATCACGACTTTATCTATCAATCTATGTATGTATGTATGTATGTGTCTATCCATCCATCTATCTATGTATATCTATCTATCTGTCTATCTATCTATCTGTTATCTATCTATCTATTCAGTTATAATTAATTACTTACTTTATTTCCTTATTCATTCACTAATGTGTTTATTACCTCATTTCATTGTTTATCTATTTCCTTATTCATTCATTCATTGAAACTTTTAATCGTGCACACACTTATTCATTTATTTATCTGTTTGTTTGTTTGTACACTTTTTATTTGTTTGCTTGTTTGTTTGTTTATTCATTTATTCATTCATTCATTCATCTATCTATCTAATTATCTATCTATCTATCTATTGTTTGTTTATCTATCTAATTGTTTGTTTATCTATCTATCTGTCTATTGTTTGTTTGTTTATCTATCCATTGTTTGTTTGTTTATCTAGCTAGCTAGCTTGGTTATGTGTCTGTCTATTAATTTTATTCATTTATTTTCTGTATTCGTTCATTTACTTATTTACCTCTTTGTTCATTTGCAGGAGGTAAGCGTCGCCGAAGGAGACGTTCTGTTGACAGTGACAAAGGAGAAAGTGTGGCAGGGTGACCCGCTGAGGCCTCACAAATTCCAATGCTTTCTTTTCTTCAGCCCTGTCTGTCTTTCTCTCTGTCTCTGTCTGTCTGTCTGTGTCTCTCTCTCTCTCTCTCTCACACACACATACACACACGCACAAGCAACTGTATGCACGCACCCACGCAATCATGCACGCACGCACGCACGCACGCAACCACCCACCCACGCACGCATGCATGCACACAGGTGTGTTAATCTGATGCGTATATGACATAGGGCTGTGTTGATTTGTAATGTCGCTATTCTGTCTAGATATGTATACGTTTTTAAATCTTGTATTATTTGTACTAAAGAGATTATAGAGTTCACATCCAACAAGTTTGTTGACTTCCTTTTGGCTTGACCATCTTCCTATGTGTATGTCTGCCTGTTTGCTTGTCTATCTGCCTGCCTGTCTGTCTGTCTGTCAGACACAGACACCCCCCACACCCCCATATCAACACACACACACTCACTCACCCAGCCACCCAGTCACACACACACACACACACACACACACACACACACACAACAACAACAACAACAACAACAACAACAACAACAACAACAACCACCCACCCACTCAAAAGCAAAAAAACAACAACAACAAAAAAGAGATAGATATACATAGATAGATGGATGGATGGACACATACATACATACATAGATCGACACACAGATAAAGTCGTGACAGATAAAGCAAGTGAGTTTATTTCTATTTCGTTTATATTCTTCTTCTTTTTGTATGCTAATTGAGGAGAGAGGAACAGGGAAAGTAGTGATGATTTAAGGCATGGGTGGGGAGGGGGAGATAATGGATTTTCGTTTTAAAATCACAAATGTTGATAGACGTTAAGCAAAAGAACGACTGAACGAACACACACACAAACACAAACACGCATCGTTTTTAATGGGAAAATAACAGTAACGAAACATAGACGACACTGAAAAAGAAAAGAAAAACTGAGAGATCGACGAAAAACGAAAGAGGAAAAAAAAAACTGAAGAAAATTGATCAATATATAAAATACAATTTTCAAAATAGCCTTAACTCACTCAGTACGGCCAATCCTCTCTTCTCCTATACACAGACCCCTCGGATGTCCAGTGGGTGTCTCAATGACCCAACCTTTAGCTTCCGTCGTCAGAATTGTGGTATTCTTTGTCAACATTCACCTCTTCAGTATAAGAGCCTTCCGCTTGCAGTATTTTGATGATGGTAATTGGGGTGAAACGCTGTTAACGTCGTCTCTTTCGCCGTTCGTATGGAGAGAGTTAACCGAATTTTCTATTTAATGAGTAATATGAAAGCAAAAGAAGTAAATACTAGATAAAATTTATCATAGAATTTTCAAAACAACACTAATAACAGCAGCAGCAGCAAAAACAACAACAACAACAGCAGAAAGCGAACAAGTAGGTATATTACAATATAAAACAACAACAACAACAACAACCAACCCCCCCTCTCTCTCTCTCTAATATACATATACAGGCAAACACACAAACACACACACACACACACACACACACACACACTCATTCAGGGCCCTCCCTTGCATAACACAAAAAAAGTACACAACCACCCGCACGCAGCACGCATCCCCAGTGAAGTAGAATCTGAATCAGACTCTCAAGGACATCAGTCCTCACATAATTATGTGGAGTGATGGCCTAGAGGTAACGCGTCCGCCTATGAAGCGAGAGAATCTGAGCGCGCTGGTTCGAATCACGGCTCAGCCGCCGATATTTTCTTCCCCTCCACTAGACCTTGAGTGGTCGTCTGGACGCTAGTCATTCGGATGAGACGATAAACCGAGGTCCCGTATGCAGCATGCACTTAGCGCACGTAAAAGAACACACGGCAACAAAAGGGTTGTTCCTGGCAAAATTCTGTAGAAAAATCCACTTCGATAGGAAAAAAACAAATAAAATTGCATGCAGGAAACAAATACAAAAAAAATGGGTGGCGCTGTAGTGTAGCGACGCGCTCTACCTGGGGACAGCAGCCCGAATTTCACACAGAGAAATCTGTTGTGATAAAAAGAAATACAAATACAAATACAAATTACGACAAAGCAGAGTCAAGTCATTGACCGCACTCCTGTGTCCAGATACTTGAACACACACACACACACACACACACGGCACACACACACACACACACACACACACACACGGCACACACACACACACACTCCACCCACCTACACACACACACACTCCATCCCCCCCCCCCCGCCCCCCCCCCACACACACACGCATACACATCCATCCGTTCTATTTATTTGGCAGTGGACGCAGGAGCAATGCAAATCGAGCAGCTGTCTAAATTGGTCAGTGCGAATGGGCAGTGGTTGCCAGGGCTGCTGGTCTGAGCTGCGGGCCACTGACCGCGAGTTCAAGCATCTCTCCCCTACACAGGGATCTATATATAGATACAAGTACAGCTCAGGTGTAGGTGCTGGATATGATGAAATTGGTCGACACGACTAAAGCCATAGGCACGTGAAGATGATAATTTAAAAAAAAAAAAAGATTTTTCTCAAGAGTCTGATTTTTTTTGTTTTTGTTTTATTGATTATCATTCAATGACTTGCATTGCAGTGTTGCGAATCTCTTTTAAGTGATGAAATATACACATACAAAAACTCCCAGAAAAATACACATAAGTCATCTGTACAGTGCAGGCTCGCTGACTGTGACTGAGTAATTAATGTGAAGAACGTCCATGATCCTATTTTTTTTTTATT
>NC_134894.1:12232502-12247502 GCF_041734735.1 Babylonia areolata | reverse complement strand
TCTCCGTCGCCCTGTCTCTGTCACTCTGTCTCTACCTCAGTCTATGTATGTAGTTCCCTGTCTCTGTCTGTCTCTGTCTCTGTCGATCTGTCTCTGCCTCAGTCTCTGTATGTAGCTCTCTGTCTCTGTCTCCGTCGCTCTGTCTCTGCCTCAGTCTCTGTATGTAGCTCTCTGTCTCTGTCTCTGTCGCTCTGTCTCTGCCTCAGTCTCTGTATGTAGCTCTCTGTCTCTGTCTCTGTCGCTCTGTCTCTGTCTCAGTCTCTGTATGCAGCTCTCTGTCTCTTTCAGTCTGTCTCTGTCTCCGTCGCTCTGTCACTGTCGCTCTGTCTCTGCCTCAGTCTCTGTATGTAGCTCTCTGTCTCTGTCTCTGTCGCTCTGTCTCTGTCTCAGTCTCTGTATGCAGCTCTCTGTCTCTTTCAGTCTGTCTCTGTCTCCGTCGCTCTGTCACTGTCGCTCTGTCTCTGTCTCAGTCTCTGTATGCAGCTCTCTGTCTCTTTCACTCTGTCTCTGTCTCCGTCGCTCTGTCACTGTCGCTCTGTCTCTGCCTCAGTCTCTGTATGTAGCTCTCTGTCTCTGTCTCTGTCGCTCTGTCTCTGCCTCAGTCTCTGTATGCAGCTCTCTGTCTCTTTCAGTCTGTCTCTGTCTCCGTCGCTCTGTCACTGTCGCTCTGTCTCTGCCTCAGTCTCTGTATGTAGCTCTCTGTCTCTGTCTCTGTCAGTCTGTCTCTGTCTCAGTCTCTGTATGTAGCTCTCTGTCTCTGTCTCTGTCAGTCTGTCTTTGATCTCCGTCTTTCTGTCTCCGTCGCTCTGTCTCTGCCTCAGTCTCTGTATGTAGCTCTCTGTCTCTGTCAGTCTGTCTCTGTCTCCGTCGCTCTGTCTCTGCCTCAGTCTCTGTATATCGTTCTCTGTCTCTGTCAGTCTGTCTCTGTATGTCGCTCTGTCTCTGTCTCAGTCTCTGTATGTAGCTGTCTGTCATTGTCAGTCTGTCTCTGTCAGTCTGTCTCTGTCTCTGTCGCTCTGTCTCTGCCTCAGTCTCTGAATGTGGTTCTCTGCCTCTGTTTGTCTCTGTCAATCAATCAATCAATCAATCAAAAACACTTTATTAATCCACATGGAAATTAAGTTGTGCAATCACAGGCTCATTGTAAACACTGGCATAAAATCATGCGCAACATAAGAAGAGATTAAAACTAGTCAAATAAGAATTCCCAATAGCTGACGATATACTAACCCCCCCACCCCCCACCCCCCCACTCACATACTCATGTTAAGACAATAGGGTATTGCACAACAATATTAACAAATGAAAACATCCAACAAAAAAAGGGTATAAGATTACTAAAAATGACATGCGCGCACGCACGCACACCCACCCACCCACACACACACCCACACACACACACACACACGTTAAGACCATAAGGTATTGTACAACAATACATAAATAAAAACATCAAGGGAATAAATCGCATATATAAGTAAAATGCACACACACACACACACACACACACACACACACACACACACACACACTCACTCACACACACACAAACAACGTATGCATGCACATAACATATGTCACGCCAATAAGATTAGAACATTAACATTAAGATACATGAAATCCAAGTAAAATAAGAAAATATTTTAAAATCACTTCCGATCACACACACACACAAATGCTTGCTTGCCCGTGCTCACCCGCTCAGTCCCACATGCACGCATAATGTCTGCTCCCATACACTCGTCTGCTGGTGAAGTTCAGGTGTTGCTGTGGCGAGGGGGCTTGGGGGGTGGGAGGGTTCACTTAGTGTATTGGATGTTTTGATTGTGTGCGCGAATGGCTGTAGGAATAAATGAATTAATATATCGAGATGTTCTTGCGCGTGGAGCTCTAAACCTACCACTTATGTCTGACCTTCTGCTATTAATGTCATCATGTAGTGGGTGTCTTACGTCGGTCAAAATTGTTATTAGTCTGTCAGTCAGTTTTCTATTGTGCATGTCGCTAAAGGTGTCTTGTCTTATACCCACCACCCCACCCGCTTTCCTAATGACTTTTTCCAACCTGTCTTTGTCATGTTTGGTCAGGTTTCCCCCCCAGCACACGGCTCCGTATGTTAAAACACTACAGACAACAGATGTGTAAAACATTTGGAGCATCTGCTTGCATACATTAAAAGATTTCATTTTTCTAAGACAGTACATGCGACTGTTGCTCTTTTTAATGAGTGCAGTTGAGTTTTCATTCCAAGACAGCTTATTGTCGATTATCACACCGAGATATTTGTATGAGTCTACTTGTTCGACCACTTCATTTTTTGTGATGATTTTACTTAAAGTTGATTTCTTTTTTCTGAAGTCGATAACAAGCTCTTTGGTTTTGCCAACATTCAGTTCAAGGAAATTTTTTTCACACCAGTTCACAAACCTGTCAATTTCTCTTCGGTAGTCAGTGTCATCGTCATCAGTAATAAGTCCTGTCAGTGTGGAGTCATCTGCAAACTTAACGAGGGGACACGAATTGGTCAGACTTCTGCATTCAGCCGTATACAAGGTAAAAAGAAAAGGCGAGAGGACAGAAAAGGCGAGAGGACAAGAAAAGGCGAGAGGACTCTCCGTCTCTGTCACTCTGCTTCTGTCTCTCTGTCTATGTCTCTGTATCTGGCTGTCTCTATCATTGTCCTCAGTCTCTGTTGCTCTTCTGTTTATGTCTTTCAGTGCCTCTGTGTGTGTGTGTGTGTGTGTGTGTGTGTGTGTGTGTGTGTGTGTGCGTGCATGTGTGTCTGTGTCTCTGTGTCTCTGTGTGTCTCTCTCCCTTTGTGTGGCAAAATAGAAAAAGGCATAAAAACAAATGTGAACACCAGACAGGGAACGCGTGCTTTGATTTTGTTATGTTATGGCATGACGGACGACTTGCTTTCACACAAACCACGACCAGCTTATCGATTTTCTCCCACACGTAGGGTTGTTTATAAGGATCTGTTATCATTCGTTTATCAAGCGCCGTTACATCAGAGACGGTGGGCCTCTAAACAGCCTCTTTTGGATAATACAGATTCTCTGTCAGTGTGTGTGTGTGTGTGTGTGTGTGTGTGTGTGTGTGTGTGTGTGTGTGAGTGTGTGTGTGTGCGTGTGTATGTGTCTTTCTTTCTTTCTCTATTTTCCTTTCTCCCTTCCTCTCTCTCTCTTTCTTCCACTCTTACTCTCTTTCTCACACTGTCTTTCTAAGACACACACTGTCTCTCGCTCTCTCTCTGTGTCTTTCTTTCTTTGTCTTTCTGTCTGTCTCTGTATCGCTATCTTGGTGTCACTCCAACAGCACGCACTGCTCACACTGAAATAAACGAGAATCACGTGCTCAGTTCATCTTGCGTCTCAGTCTCTGTCTCTGTCTCTCTCTCTCTCTCTCTCTCTCTCTCTCTGTCTCTCTCTTCCTCTCTCTCAGTAATGGTCCTTGCTCAGATTGAAATATACGAGAATCACGTGCTGGGTTTATCTTACGAGCTTTCGAGAGTCCCCCCCCTCCCCCCCCCCCCCAATCCCCGCACCCCTCTCTCCCTCTCTCTCTCCCACACAGATGTTTCTCAGATTTTGACTCAGACTCATTCTTATTAGTTTCAGTTTCAGTTTCAGTAGCTCAAGGAGGCGTCACTGCGTTCGGACAAATCCATATACGCTACACCACATCTGCCAAGCAGATGCCTGACCAGCAGCGTAACCCAACGCGCTTAGTCAGGCCTTAAGAAAAAAAAAGAAGAAAAAAAAAAGGGGTGAATAAATTATAGATAAATACATAAAAAACCCCAACTACTACCGCTACTAATAATATGTGTAAGGCGCAAAAACGTGATGAAGTTAACTATAAGCGTACATAAATAAATAAATAATGATTATAATATATATATATATATATATATATATATATAAGTAATAATAATAATATAAAAGTAATTATCAGACCTCATGAACTTCCCTCTTTCTCTTGTTCACCAGTTTACTAACCCGGAGGAAGCCTTTGAAGTATGGTATCACACCTTTCTCAGTATTTACAACAAGCATGCTCCATTCAAAACTGAACGTGTAAAAAGCATCCCTAAACAGCATTGGATGACAAAAGACATGGATAATGCAATAGAACTCAGAGATTCTCTTCTCAATTCTGGAACCAGGGAAGATTTCCAAAAACAAAGAAATATTGTAAACAAACTAAAACGTTAACAGAAGAAAAGTTTCAGTAGCTCAAGGAGGCGTCACTGCGTTCGGACAAATCCATATACGCTACACCACATCTGCCAAGCAGATGCCTGACCAGCGGCGTAGCCCAACGCGCTTAGTCAGGCCTTGAAAGAAGCTCACAGCCTCACAGAAGAAAAACAAAATTTCCAACAGTTAATCAAATCCAATTCTGACAGCAAATCTATTTGGAAAGCCATAAACCAGCTAAATAATAAACATATAACCACACAAAATACGTCACTTTCAGACATATCTATTGACAACCTCAACACACACTTCTGTAATGCAGTAACTTCTACAATTAAATCAGACAAATCAAACTTAAACACCCCAGAAGCTCTGACTGAATTTTGCAAATCTAAACATATTTCATCCGCCTTAGATATCCCTTTAATGTGTGTCCATGAAGTCTATAATGCTCTCATCCATTTAAAACCCAAGGGTTCCAGAGGTCTCGATGGCAAAGACGGGAAAATATTAACACTTTCAGCCCCTGTTATTGGAGAATCACTTACATACGTATATAATTTATGTATTACAAAAAAATCAAATTCCCAAATCGCTTAAAATTACTAAAGTTATTCCTATTTTCAAGAATGGCGATCGTTGTGAAACTTCAAACTATCGACCAATCTTTATTCTGTCAGTTCTATATAAGCCTTTGGAATACCACGTTAATAAACACTTTCTGCATCATTTTAATTATTTTAAACTGTTTCGTCCAAACCAGTCTGGATTTAGAGCTTATCACTCATGTCACACCCCATTAACAAGTTTAGTTGATCAATGGCTCACCAACATAAACAATAATGAAATTACTGGAACTCTTTTTGTTGATATTGCTAAGGCTTTTGATGGTATCGATCATTCTCTGCTTTTACGTAAATTAAAGATATATGGTTTATCTCTCAACACTTTAGAACTCATTTCATCCTTTCTCTCTGACAGAAAACAACTTGTATCAGCTAACAGATACGAATCTGCATTATTGTCCATTGATTACGGTGTACCCCAAGGTTCTGTTTTGGGACCAATTTATTTTCTGCATATATAAACAATTTACCCTTATCTATACAAGCGCCGTGTGAATTGTTTGCTGATGATACCACTGTACATGTTAGTAATTCTAAATTAAGTAATGTATTCTCTTCTCTTCGGGAAAGTATTGATCAATTGACTGAACGTGTCTCCATCCGAAAAAAAAGAACAACATACTTGATAATTACAAGACAAAGGCGTCAAAATTTACCTGTAGACTGAACGCCTATCTATATCAATAGCGAAATGATTGAAAAAGTAGAGAACCATAAAATTCCTGGGATTACAGTTGATAATAGCTTGTCATGGTCACATAACATCTCGTTACTGTGTAAAAAAAAAAAAAAGTATCAAAAAGTATTTATCAACTATCTAAAATAAAACATATTTTGAATCATCATTGTCGCAAGTTATTCTTTAATACTAATGTCGAATGCCACATTAATTACGCATCAACATTACGGGATTTAGCAAGTGAAAATACCCCCAAACCTCATTTGAGTCTCCACAAGCGAGCATTAAAATTAGTTCTAAAATCCTCTTCACAAAGTCCTTCTGATTACAGAGCTCTGGATATTCTTCTACTAACAAATAAACTTAAACATAAGAAGGCTCTATTCATGTTTGAAATTATGTCTGGTTTTACTCCCCCTTCTCTTCAAAATAGATTTGTTATTAATATTCAGCGTCATGTACACAAGATTTCTGTGCCGCTTCCTAGAATTGATCTATTTAAGTCCAGTCTCTCTTACTCAGGGGGTTACTTATGGAATGATATGTTAACATGTATAAAAGTGAACACCGTTCAAAGCATCTCAGTATTGAAAAACGCATATCGTGCATATCTCAAGAAAAATCTGTAAACATGCTCCACGCTATTATGATAATATAAGCCACAATTTCATTGATTATTGATAATCAAAGCGTTTATAATGCCTCTTTGTCTATCTGTCTCTGCTTCTGTCAGGTCTGCCTGTCTCTCTACTTCTTCACCCAAGTCTTTCTCTCTCTTTTTGTTTTCTTCCTTCTTTTTCTTCTTCTTCTTCTTCTTCTTCCCTTCATTCTTACTTTCTCTCTCCTCCATAAATGTATTATTTGTACATGTCTTTGTACCATTCATATATGCTGTTGATGTATTGAATTATGTGATGTACATGTTTACCTTTTTGTTGTTGTTGTTGGAAGGGTGGGTGATCCAGGGGAATTAAAAAAAAAATTCTTCTTCTTTTCAGTGTGTGAAGAATTTGCTTTTGTGCATACATTTTTCTTACTCCCCCCCCCCCCCCCGGGCCCCCACCTCAACCCCTCCCCCAGAGGGCCGGATGTAAAAAAAGTAATTGTGCTTATTTCCTTACCCTCGTGAAATAAAATTTCATTCGTTCGTTCTCTCTTTTTCTCTCCCCAGCAGCAATGGTCCCTGCTCACATTGCACAAAATTAATGAGAATCACGTGCTGAGTTCATCTCAGTCTCTCTCTCGGTCTCTCGGTCTCTCTCTCTCTCTCTGCAGTGGCTTTTTCACACAATGAAAAACGTGAGAATCACGTGCTGAGCTCATCTCGGTCTCTCTCTCTCTCTCTCTGCAGTGGCTTTTTCACACAATGAAAAACGTGAGAATCACGTGCTGAGCTCATCTCATGAAGCTCTCCCCCTCTCTTTCTCTGCTCGCCTCCCTCTCTCTGTCTCCCTGTGTTTCTCCCTCTCTCCATCTCTCTGTCTGTCTGTGTTTTCTCCCTCTCTCCCTCTCTCTGTCTCTCTGTGTTTTCTCCCTCTCCCCCTCTCTCTGTCTCTCTGTGTTTTCTCCCTCTCCCCCTCTCTCTGTCTCTCTGTGTTTTCTCCCTCTCTCCCTCTCTCTGTCTCTCTGTGTTTTCTCCCTCTCTCCCTCTCTCTGTCTCTCTGTGTTTCTCCCTCTCTCCCTCTCTCTGTCTCTCTGTGTTTTCTCCCTCTCTCCCTCTCTCTGTCTCTCTGTGTTTTCTCCCTCTCTCCCTCTCTCTGTCTCTCTGTGTTTTCTCCCTCTCTCCCTCTCTCTGTCTCTCTGTGTTTCTCCCTCTCTCCCTCTCTCTGTCTCTCTGTGTTTTCTCCCTCTCTCCCTCTCTCTGTCTCTCTGTCTCCCTGTGTTTCTCCCTCTCTCCATCTCTCTGTCTGTCTGTCTCTCTCTCTTCAGCGCTTGCTACACACATTGGAGTAAGTGAAATTCACATGCTGAGTTCATCTCATGAAGGTCTCTCTCTCTCTCTCTCTCTCTCTCTCTATATATATATATATATATATATACTTACATACCCCCTCTCCCTTTCTTAACCTCTGCGGCATACATGCCAGGATTACAAAATTTTTTTAATGTTCTCCACTTCCTCATTAAAGAAAAAGGTTTTCTTCTTCCCCCTTCCCCTTCCCCCTCGGTTGCGATTCTTATTCTTCTGTACAAGTACACCTAACTCAACGGCCCAATAGAGGATGACTGCATACCAGTCAATCGATAGTCTTCACATTGTCTTTGATACTCGATGATAGGAAAACCCACACACAAAAAAAAGCAACCAAAAAATCGCTGATGTTGCCAAGAAATCCCCCCCTCTGTCTCGGTCTCTGTCTCTCTGTCTCTGTCTCTCTCTCTCAGTCTCTCTCTCTGTCTAGCTCCCAGTGTTTGAGTCAGACATATTTCTATACTACTACTGACTCGTTATTTTCTTTTAGTTATATCATCACTGTCCTAAGTAATTACTGTTGTTCATTGAGCTGATGGTTTTTTTTTGTTTGTTTGTTTGTGTGTGTGTGTGTGTGTGTGTGTGTGTGTGTGTGTGTGTGTGTGTGTGTGTGTGTGTGTGTGTGTGTATCAGTATCAGTATCAGTAGCTCAAGGAGGCGTCACTGCGTTCGGACAAATCCATATACGCTACACCACATCTGCCAAGCAGATGCCTGACCAGCAGCGTAACCCAACGCGCTTAGTCAGGCCTTGAGAAAAAAAAAGAAAAGAAAAAAAAAGGTATGTATATATATATATATATATATATATATATATATATATATATATATATATATATATATATATATATATATAGAGAGAGAGAGAGAGAGAGAGAGAGAAGCGTACATACATAAATAAATAAATAATAATTATGAATGGGAAAAAAAAAAGATAGTAGTAATGAAAATAATGATAAAATAATAATAATAATAATAATAATAATAATAATAATAATAATAATAATAATAATAATAAATAAATAAATAATTAAATAAATAAGACAACAATGATGATAAATAAGCAAATAAATATAAAACATGAAGACACACATTCACACATACACCCACACATGCATAACAGATATGCCCCAAAAACGCAGTTTCATAGATATGAAAGCACAGTCAAATACATATAAACGTACATGAGCTCCAACACACACACACACACACACACACACCACAAATTTCCCTGCACCTCCTCTACCCCCTCCTCCACACACTCGAAGTTTCTAGTCTATGTATCGCAGCTTCCACGGCACACGCACCCACACACACACACACAAACACGCACACGCACACACACACACACTCACACACACAGATGAACACTTACTTGTACAAGCACACACACACACACGTCCATATCTCCCACCCCCAACCCCACACACATATATACAAAGATATATATATAATATATACGTTCAAATATCCTGATGCTCCCACAGTGTAGGCATGCATACACTCACATACCTCATCCTCTATCTCACCTCCTCCCTGCACCCCCACCTCCCCCTCACACACACACACAACACACACACACACACACACACACACACACACACACACACACACACACACACACACACACACACACACACACACAGAGACACAGTGTGTGTGTGTGTACAACACTCTCTGTGTCCAAAATAAAAGAGAGAGAGAAAAAAAAGAACATTTGTCATGTGTTAATCAATGCTCAGTATTGTTCGTTCCCAGTATTATTGCAGGAAAAAAAAAAGAAAAAAAAGAGGCTGTCTTTTAACAAAGCAGGTTGACTTTCAGATTGATCACTTTCGTTTATCTGTTGCTGTCTCTGTCTGTCTGTCTGTCTGTCTATCCGCCTGTCGCTATGTTCAGCTGACCTGGCCCCTTTTCGGTCGGCAAAGCTTTTTATTTGTGCGCTTAGAGTTGATTTCATCAAGACTTTGCGCCTCATAAATACCATTATTATTATTATTATTATCATTATTATTATCATTATTATTATTATTATTATATTTTTTTCTCAAGGCCTAACTAAGCGCGTTCGGTTACGCTGCTGTTCAGGCATCTGCTTGGCAGAGATGTGGTGTAGCGTATATGGATTTGACCGAACGCAGTGACACCTCCTTGAGCTACTGATACTGATACTGATACTAAGCTATAAGTAATATGATTAATTTTGATTTGTCGCTGTGTCTGTCTGCCTGACTGTCTGTCTGTCTGCCTGTCCCTCTCTTTGTCTCTCTAACATCTTTTCCAGTGTCTCCCTACGTTCTCCTCTTTTTTTTGCGCCTTATACATATTATTATTATTAGTAGTAGTAGTAGTTCTTTTTTTTATGTATTTATCTATTATTTATTCACCTTTTTTTTTCTTTTCTTTTTTTTCTCAAGGCCTGACTAAGCGCGTTGGGTTACAGGCATCTGCTTGGCAGATGTGGTGTAGCGTATATGGATTTGTCCGAACGCAGGGACGCCTCCTTGAGCTACTGAAACTGAAACTGAAACTGAAACTCTCCTCTTTCATTCTTTGTATTGGTCTGTTGTTGTTGTTTGTTATTGGTGTTGTGTTGTTGTTGTTTTGTTGTATTTTGTTCTTCTTTCTCTCCTTCTTTTTTGGGATCTTTTGTTTTCTGTCTTGTTTTGTTTTGTTTTGTAACTCTCTCTCTTCTGTCACTCTTTCTGTTTCTGTCTCTCTCTATTGCTCTCTCTCTCTCTCTCTCTCTCTCTCTCTCTGTGTTTTTGTCTCTGTATCTATCTATCTATGTGCCTCTCTGTATGTGTGTCTGTCTGTCTTTGTTTCTCTCTATCTGTCTGTCTGTCTGTCTGTCCGTCTGACTGCCTCTCTGTCTCTCTCTTTCTCAATCTCTCTCTCTCTCTCTCTCTCTCTGTGTTTTTGTCTCTGTGTCTCTCTATCTGCCTCTCTGTATGTGTGCCTGTCTGTCTTTGTTTCTCTCTATCTGTCTGTCTGTCTGTCCGTCTGACTGCCTCTCTGTCTCTATCTTTCTCCATCTCTCTCTCTCTCTCTATCTCTCTGTTTTTGTCTCTGTATCTATCTATCTATCTGCCTCTCTGTATGTGTGTCTGTCTGTCTTTGTTTCTCTGTATCTGTCTGTCTGTCCGTCTGACTGCCTGTCTGTCTCTCCCTTTCTCAATCTTTCTCTCTCTCTCTCTCTCAAGTTATTTGTCCATTTCACTCAAGTCTTACTGGTACTTGACCCGAATAAAGAAGACGAAGAAGAAGAAGGAGGAGAAGTGGGAGGATAAGGAGGGGGGTGGGGGTGAGGGAAATGACGAAGAGGAGGAAAAAGAGAGGGGGTGAAGGAGGAGGAAGAGAAGGAGGAGGAAGAGGAGGAGGAGAGAGGAGGAGAATAACAGCAACAACAGCAACAACAACAACAGCACCACCACACGACATCAGCTTACAGCTAAGCCTGAATGAAAACAAGAAAACGAGCGGAGCCCAAGAAAGAACCACAAGGATCAGTTTATAACAAATCTATACGAGCATCAAGGATGAACGAGCCTCAGTCAGAGGAATAAAGAGAGACAGATAGATAGAGACATTATGAGAGAGAGAGAGAGAGAGAGAGAGAGAGAGGGGGGGGGGGGGGGGCGGGGACAAGACGGGGAGAGAGAGAGACAACGACACAAAGAGAGAAAGAGAAAGAGAGGGAGGGTAATGAGACAATGAGAGAGAGAGATGGGAGAGAGAGATGGAGACAGAGAGAGAAAGAAAGAGAGAGAGAGACAGTAAGATAGAGGGAGATAGAGAGAGACAGAGATAGAGAGAGTGAGAAAGAGAGAGAGAGAGAGAGAGAGAAAGAAACACATAAAAAGAGACAGAGACAACAAGAGAGAGAGACTGAGAGAGAGAGAGGGAAACAGAGAGAGGGGGAGACAGAGAGAGAGAGAGAGAGAGAGAGAGGCAGAAATACAGAGAGAGAGAGACAAAGAGAGATACAGCGACACACACACACACACACACACACACACACACACACACACACACACACACACACACACACAAACACACACACACACACGCACACACACACACACACACACAGAAGAGAGAGAGAGAGAAAGAGAGAGAGAGAGAGAGAGAGAGAGAGAGAGAGAGAGAGAGAGAGAGAGAGTAAATGAATCTTCGTTTTAAACGGTGGAGATAACACATAGGCCGAATTACATATCTGCCGTTGTCCCAAGAGGCACACAAACATACACACATATAAAAAGAGAAAGAGAGAGGGAAAGAGAGAAAGAGACAGGGAGAGAGACACATAGAGGGAGAGACACAGAGAGATAGAGACAAAGAAAGAGAGAGAGAGGGGGGGATGAGAGAGAGAGAGAGAAACAAGAGAGAGACAAACAGACAGCGAAAGAGAGAGAGGGGGAATGAGGAGAGAGAGAGAGACAGAGACAGAGAGAGAGAGACGGACAGACAGACAGACAGACAAACAGAGACACAGAAAAGAGATAGAGAAAGAAGAACAGGGCTTCAACCTCGAGCAAGAGGAGGCCCACAAATCAATATCATGACACAACGTTATCATTGACTGACAGGTCCCCGGTTGCTCCAAGGAGCCTGTATAAGGTGACACATGTCAGTGTCAGTGTCAGCGTCAGTGTTCATTTCATTTAATTTTTTTTATGCAGCGACATATCCACATTCGTACAGCAACACGTCTAAAATGAAAAGCTCCACCACAATGCAGGTGGTGGTGCCTGCTACATCTGTATTATACGTGATTGAAAATGACAATGGATTTTTGACTCACTTGTGTAAACAAAGTGATTCTATGTTTTAACCCGGTGATCAGTTGTCAAGTCAAGTCAAAATGATCTTTATTGAGGGTAAAAGAATAAGCTTATACAGCTTTTTTACATCCTGTCCTCATAAAAAAAGAGAAGAAAATTATTTTTTTTTAATTTAAAAAGGAAGAAATGGGGGAAGTGGGGGTCTGGAAAAGATATATGGAAATAAACAATTACAAGAAATACACAAAAATTCTACCGAGAACAACAACAACAACAACAGAAATAATACAAGCGTAAATAGCAATAGTTGCGTGTGTGTGTGTGTGTGTGTGCGTGTGTGTGGTAAACTTTAACATTGACATTTCTCTGCAAATACTTTGTCAGTTGACACCAAATTAGGCATAAAAATAGGAAAAATTCAGTTCTTTCCAGTCATCTTGTTTAAAACAATATTCCACCTCTGGGATGGGCACAAAAAAAACCCACAAAAAAAACAAACAAAAATGAAGCCTAATTATATGCAAACTGCATTTACTGTTATATTTATATTTTTTGTATTCTCTAAACTTGACACTTTGATCTGATATTCTGACACAACAACAAGAGCAGTCATTATTATCATTTTTGTTCAAACAGGAACTTCTTTTGCTAAGCATGGAAGTTTTATTTATTTTTGCAAACGTTTTTGGTGCAGAGAGTAAAAAAAGGGAAATTACTCTGTAATTAACGCTAAGGGACTTAATTTGCTTTAAACTGATCTTTCTCATCTTAAACATTACATTTTGAAATTATACTCAATACATAAAAAGCTTGGATTTTTTTTAAAAAGTGTATCACAAGTGAGTCTTGAAGGCCTTGCCTCTCTTGTTTTTGTTTTAAATGGATATAGAGAGATATTTTTAGAGAGAGAAGAAGAAAGAAGGAATCAAATGAAAATGATACTGGTTTATATAATATAATTTATTTTTTTTCTTTGTTTGGTCTTGGTTTGTTCTTGTTGTTGGTCATTAGCGAAGGCATGTGATAAAAACACAGACAAAAAAACACTCAACACACACACACACACACACACACACACACACAGAGTAAAAAAAAAAACAAAAAAAACAGGGTTGAGAAGGGTGGAGAAAACAACTGATTTTGTACACGTGCTATCTGATTACGTTGTGTTCTGTTGTGTATTCAACAGAAGAATGTTAAAAAAACAAAAGGAGAAAAAAACAAAGAAAAAAAAAAAAGAGTGGAAATAAGGATGGATGACCCAATGTGAAGATAAAATCTAAATGTTAAGAAAAGGGGAGTGGGGAAAAAGACGGAGCAAGTGGAACCCAACCACAAAAAAAAAACAAAAACAAAAAAAACAACAAAAAAATCCCCAAAAACAAACAACAACAAAAAACAAACAGTGGTTATGTTCGAAGGAGCGGGAGTTTTTTTGGTTTTTTGTTGTTGTTGTTGTTGTTGTCATTTTGTCGGCCTCCATTTCTTGTCTCCGGTCAGCGGACGAATTTTTCCACCACTTCCCCCCCCCCGTGTATGACCGTTTTTACCCCGCCATGTAGGCAGTCATACTCCGTTTTCGGGGGTGTGCATGCTGGGTATGTTCTTGTTTCCATAACCCAGCGAACGCTGACATGGATTACAGGATCTTTAACGTGCGTATTTGATCTTCTGCTTGCGTATACACACGAAGGGGGTTCAGGCACTAGCAGGTCTGCACATATGTTGACCTGGGAGATCGGAAAAAATCTCTACCCTTTACACACCAGGCGCCATCACCGTGATTCGAACCCGGGACCCTCAGATTGAAAGTCCAACGCTTTAACCACTCGGCTATTGTGCCCGTCGTATTGTCTGTTCGAAGAAGGTCAAAGAGACGTCAGCTGAGCTTGGAGAAATTGATTTTTTGGAATCTATTGAGCCATCACTGAGCTGCACACAAAACAACGAAAGATTGCATCAAGAAGGAAGGAAGGAAAGAAAGAAAGAAAGAACATGAAGAAGTAGTAGAAGATGAGTAATAAGAAGCAGAAGCAGAAGAAGTAGAAGCAGAAGCAGACGAAGAAGAAAGAAAGAAAGAAAGAAAGAAAGAAAAGAAAAAAAAGAAGAGAATTGAAAATAATAGTTCCTCTGTCTGTGGCAACGAACATTTGTATTTGTATTTGGATTTCTTTTTATCACAACAGATTTCTCTGTGTGAAATTCGGGCTGCTCTCCCCAGGAAGAGCTCGTCGCTACACTACAGCGCCACCCCTTTTTTTGTTTTTTTTCCTGTGTGCAGTTTCATTTGTTTTTCCTATCGAAGTGGATTTTTCTACAGAATTTTGCCAGAAAAAAACTTTTGTTGTCGTGGGTTCTTTTACGTGCGCTAAGTGCATGCTGCACACGGGACCTCAGTTTATCGTCTCATCCGAATGACTAGCGTCCAGACCAACACTCAAGGTCTAGTGGAGGGGGAGAAAATACTAGTGACTATTGGATTTGAACCAGATTCTCTCGCTTCCTAGGCGGACGCGTTACTCTAGACCAACACTCCTTGATTTTTTTGTGAACCATGTATGTAGACATGTATGTAACAGACAGACAGACGGACAGACAGACAGACAAATATAAATACAAGCACAGAGAGAGGCAGGCAGACCGACTGATAGACAGGCAAGTAGGTAGCACTAACAAAATGATAAGCATCTCAAACTCAGCAATAGGCTATACCTTAATACCAAAATCAATCGATAAA
>NC_134894.1:12222502-12225002 GCF_041734735.1 Babylonia areolata | reverse complement strand
CCCCTCGCCACCCCCACCCCCCACCCCTCCACCTCAATCCCCCGCCCCCTTTTCAGTTGAATATTCCTTCCCGTGCCATTGATTTTCACAAAATGATTTCTAATTAATGATAACAATAATCACCATTATGATAGAAAAAAAAAAAGGATAATAACGATAATGATAGTATCATTTATTTTCAGTCTAATATCATCCTCTTAGATGAACAGACTATAAATGAATAAACGACGAACGTCCACGTCTCTGATCCGCAGAGATGGATGTCCGGACTTAGTATTTGTATTTCTCTTTTTATCACAACAGATTTCCCTGTGTGAAATTTGGGCTGCTCTCCCCAGGGAGAGCGCGTCGTTACACTACAGCGCCACCCATTTTTTTGTTTGTTTTGTTTTGTATTTTTTCCTGCGTGCAGTTTTATTTGTTTTTCCTACTTCTCGTTGAAACTGAAAATAAATGCGTATTGTTGTCTTGCTGTGGCTGTGTCTTTGGAGGACCAGATGTTCATGACGGTGATGAAATGAAATGAAATGATGGTGCTTAGAGCCTCGCCGACCACTAAGGCCCTCTCAAGGCTATCGCCGCGTTAATAACTACTACAAGGGTAAAAAAAAAAAACAATTAAAACGAGTCACCACTTCAAACTTTCCACTCAAAGTTTAAAAAAAAACTTCCATAGTTTAAAACCTTCAAATCTGGTTTAAAATGTTCACTTCTTTTAAGAAGTCCATCAGCGCCCACGGAGGGACATCACGAAACAAGGTCTTCAAAGAAACCGCCGTGTAATGTCTGTGTCTAACGTCATGCAGATCCCAACAGTCAAGGAGCACGTGTTTCACGGTGAGAGGCTCATCACAGGGAATACATCGAGGGGCCTCTTCCCCCTTCAACAAGTAAGAATGAGTATAAAAAAAAAAAAAGTGTGCCCCGCATTGCAGGAGGGTGATGAAGGCTGCTCTAGCTTTGCCTGCTCTGGAAGTGATATCTTTGTCAGTGCCGCTCTCTTCGTCAACAAACGCTGCCGAGATAGCTGAAAGGAGTCAACTTTCATGTATTTGCTCACCACCTGCAAGTGACTGGTTTTTTGTTTTTTGTTGGCAGATGGTGTTAATTTTCATCAGGTTGGTTTCTTGCTTGCTATTATTTATTTATTTATTTATTTATTATCATTATTATTATTATTATTATTATTATTATTATTATTATTATTATTATATTATTATTATTATCATTATTATTACTACTACTACCCCTTTTTATATATATTATAATTATTATTTATTTATTTATGTATTTACTTATTTATGTACGCTTGTCTATTATTTATTCACTTTTTTTTCCAAGGCCTGGCTAAGCGCGTTGGGTTACGCTGCTGGTCAGTCATCTGCTTGGCAGATGTGGTGTAGAGTATATGGATTTGTCCGAACGCAGTGACGCCTCCTTGAGCTACTGAAACTGAAACTGCTTGCTAATCTTTAGCCCCACCCCCACGGGATGTCGCTCCCAGCATGGTTGTCTTGTCCTGTATCTGGCTGTGGCTGTGTGACAGGAGGGCTAAATCTTCAGTGGAAGTAGTAGCAGCTGTAAAATGTTGTTTGGTTTTTTTTTAACCGAGAGATTTAACTCTCTCCATACGAACGGCGAAAGAGACGACGTTAACAGCGTTTCACCCCAATTACCACCATCAAAATATTGTAAGCGGAAGGCTCTTATACTGAAGAGGTGAATGTTGACAAAGAATACCACAATTCTGACGACGGAAGCTAAAGGTTGGGTCATTCAGACACCCACTGGACATCCGAGGGGTCTGTGTAGAGGAGAAGAGAGGACTGGCCGTACTGAGTGAGTTAACCTTGTGGAGTGATGGCTTAGAGGTAACGCGTCCGCCTAGGACTCGAGAAAATCTGAGCGCGCTGGTTCGAATCACGGCTCAGCCGCCGATATTCTCTCCCCTTCCACTAGATCTTGAGTGGTGGTCTGGGCGCTAGTCATTCGGATGAGACGATAAACCGAGGTCCCGTGTGCAGCATGCACTTAGCGTGCTTAAAGAACCCACGGCAACAAAAGGGTTGTTCCTGGCAAAATTCTGAAGAAAAATCCACTTCGATAGGAAAAACAAAGAAAACTGCACGCAGGAAAAATATGTATATAAAAATAAAGGATGGCGCTGTAGTATAACGACGCGCTCTCCCTTGGGAGAGCAGCCCGAATTTCACACAGATAAATCTGTTGTGATAAAAAGAAATACAAATACAAATATTTGAACCATGAAATCTGTCACTGGCCTCTCACTGAACACACAGACGGCTGTTTCAGGCACACGTGCACCGTGATCAGCTTGAAAATGCGTTTGAAAACTTGATGTTTCAGTATTCAGTGGTTTTGTAAACGAAAGCTGTGGATTTTTATTAAAAGGAAAAAAGTGCATGAGCAAGAAAGCACTTTCGTTTATTAATGGCGTTCATCACATTAAGGGTCAGGTCAGGGGCATAGCCCTTGCTAC
>NC_134894.1:12202502-12207502 GCF_041734735.1 Babylonia areolata | reverse complement strand
CCTGCCAGCCCTGGAGCAGCAGGGAGCGGTCCACGGACCTCAGCCACATGATGGCGTCCCCGGCCTCGAAGTGACGCAGCTTCTTGCACTTCCGCTTCAGGTACTCGCCCAGGCACTTCAGCAGCTCCGAGGTGGAGGCCTGGATGACGGTCCGCTTGGGGCTGAAGCACTTCTCCACGGGTCCCTTGATGGAGACCTTGCTCAGCGCCACTACCGGCTCGGGATCCTCCAGCTCCGTCTTCAGGTTGTAACAGGACACCGACTTCTGAACGTTCTTGTTCAGGTTGACGTTCTCCACGTTGAAGTTATTGTCCAGTTTGTTGCCGCTGAAGTAGTCCGAGCCGGACAGTTTTAACAGGTTCTTGTCCTTCTTTTTCGGATTGACGGTGAACTTTTTCCAGCTGAGCACGCTGAGGAACATGGAGTGCCGCTTGAACGTTTTGTCTTTGGGGGCATTCTTCGTGTTGTTCAGTTGCTCGTAGGTGTAGTTGTTCAAGTTGATGTCCTCGCACAGGGGTTTGCGGGGCCGGGGAGAGAAAGACAGCACAGTACCCATGGTGGTGGTGGCGGCGGCAGCGGTGACAAGTCTGACGACACAAAAGAGGAGGAGGGAGCCGAAGGGTCGGTTCTCTGCAACAGGGAAGTAAAACACGGGAAGAAAGAGATCACAGGTTCTGGCACTGGCACTCGCCTGCTGAGGACGACGGAGGCTGCAGGGATGCAGAGGAGGTATGTTGTTTTCTGCTGCAGGCAGACACGGAGGAGATGGCTGCGGGAACTGTACACCACGCACACCGCCACATGGAAGGATACAGTCCACACAGACCAGAGTCCCAAACTGCAATATTCATGTGTTGTAATGCTGAAGGCGAAATGCACGGCGATGTCAGTCAGAACACCAAAGCTCAGTTAGCAATCTGGCTCCCTCCTCCAGTGGCACTGTCCTCAGCAGGCGACCCCACTGTCAAGTCATTAGCATAATGTGCCAGCATGACGACATTGCCATGACAACGGCTGCGGCGCGCGCGGTAAGTTCTCAAAGCACCACCAGTCCCTTCATTGATCTGTCTTCACCAGCTTTCTTCCCTCTGTGTCAGTCCGCTGTCTGTGTGTGTGAGAGAGACAGAGGGAGACAGAGACAGAGACAAACGGAGAAGGATGGTGAGCTGGAGGGAGAGAGAGGAATGGTGGGTCGGGGTGGGGGTGGGGGTCGGGGTGGTGAGTTAGGCGGAAGGAGGGGGAGAATTTCTAACAGATAGTTGAAGCAAACGATGTGCAGTTGGTCTGCCCACGCGGTGTCGGACACATCTGTTTCCAGCATCTGCAGTTCCAATTTGTTTGCGGCTCCCCCCCCCCTTTTTTTTTGTGACCATTCTGCCAAATCGTTAACCCCATTCTCCATTTGATGCAGGTATGCATTATGATTGTCGTATATTGTTGCAGTTGTATTTGAACAGCGTTGTCGTTAATCAAGAAATAAACCCCCAAATTAGAAGAAAGAAAAGGCGTAATCATTATCGATAACATTAGTTTCAGTAGCTCAAGGAGGCGTCACTGCGTTCGGACAAATCCATATACGCTACGCCACATCTGCCAAGCAGATGCCTGACCAGCAGCGTAACCCAACGCGCTTAGTCAGGCCTTCAAAAAAAAAAAAAAAAGAAAAAAAGTTAACATTAATGCAACGAACAATGTCAGGGAGGAAGTGACCGCTGAAATGAAGATAAACTGGCGATGCTATAATATGCGTGCGAGAAACTGGCTTGGTCGTGAACGGTAGAGACGCAAATCCTGAGAAAATGGCATCGTTATATAAATAATGATATACATGCTGGATATCAGTATGTTCATGATCATGAGAAGACAACAACACACATCTTCGCGTCTGTTAATTTTTTTCCCGTGTGTGTTGTTGCACAATCTCTTTTAAAACGTTTACGTCTTGTTTCATTGAACAGAATGTTATCATTAATCTTACAGTAAAGTAGAACAGTAGAAGATGCAAGACAGATCCTTGAGGTACGTCTTTTTTTTTTTGATTATCTAGTTGATACACAGATGTGTTAGAAATCACATATTTTATATTTATGTTGCGAAACACGTTTCAAGCAATTTTATGCATCAGTTGAAGGACACCTACAAATCCATAATTTTCAAACACGTGCAGAATAATCACTATGTGAAGGTGAATATCAAAAGCATTTTTAAAGTGTATAAACAGAACATCACAGTGATAGTTGTCTTTGGCGAATGAAATTCGAATTCAGCCAGAGCATGGCACGAATTGCCAGGACATTTTTTTCAGAAAAGATCAGTTTCAGTTTCAGTAGCTCAAGGAGGCGTCACTGCGTTCGGACAAAACCATATGCGCTACACCACATCTGCCAAGCAGATGCCTGACCAGCAGCGTAATCCAACGCGCTTAGAAAAGATCTTCAGGGCAGAGGCGTATATTATTACGTAAATATTGTATAACATGTTTCCTTTTTCTTTGTTGATTTTTTTTCAGTGACAAAGTGGATACAGACAAAACGAATATTTGAACGAATTAGCGTTATTTCATAATTATACACGTACAAATTCCCAAACATCTCTGTCTGTCTGCCTGTCTGTCTCTCTCTCTCTCTCTCTCATTTTTTTCTGTTCGATTTTGTTTTTTTCACCATTATTGTTGATTGTACCTCCATGTCACTAGAGCTGTACAGCTAATGCCATTCAATATTCCAGTGTTCAGTGCTCTCGCTCTCTCTCTCTCTCTTTCCTTCTCTCTCTCTTTCTCTCTCTCTCTCTCTCTTTCTCTCACTCTCTCACTCACTCTCTCTGACTCACTCTCTCTTTCTCTCTCTCCTTCTCTTTCTCTCTTTCTATTCTCTCTCTCTTTCTCTCTCTGTCTTTCTCTCTCTCTCTCACTCTCTCTTGCTAACCTGCACCCACATTTACAGGCTAGATGCCAAAACATTAGAATTTGTGAATATCTCTCTCTCCCTCTCTCTGTGTCTCTCTGGAAAATAAAGATTCATTCATTCATTCATTCATTCATTCATTCATTCAATCTGCATACATGTGTGTGTGTGAGAGAGAGGGAGAGAGAGAGAGGAGAGAGAGGGGGACAGGGAGAGAGAGAGGGGAGAGAGAGAGAGAGAGAGAGAGAGAGAGAGAGAGAGAGAGAGAGAGAGAGAGAGAGAGAATCACGGCTCTAGAACTGTCATTTTCACAAGAACTCATACCTTTTATTTTTCTTCTTTTTTTTCAAACTCGGCGGTACAGCTGACGCTGAAGCCGAATTGCAGTGGAAGAGAGTCGGGCCTATCGATCGACTGCTTCTTCTGATTCCTACTGAGCCGGTAGACTAGTGACCTACATACAGTGCTTTTGCGACTGGAAACTGCACGCTAGCACGTACATACAAACAGGTGCGTGCGGCAGCGTGCATGCACGTACACACACACACACACACACACACACACATGCACACACATATGCACACATAAACGTGCACGCGCGCTCGCACGCGCACACACACATACATACTCACATGCACACACACATACATACATACATGCACACACCTACTGAAACACATGAACACACACACACGTGCGCGCGTGCGCGCTTGTACACTCACACACACACACACACACACACACGCGCGCGCGCGTGTGCGCTCGTACACACACACACACACACACACACACACACACACACACACACACACACATCACATCACATCACATCACATCACATCACATCGCAGTTTTGGAACCATGAGGAATAAAACACTCCAAAGAGGTGACAAGGTGAAACAAACGGGAGTTGTCGCGTTCACAGGCCACAAGTTCATTACTGAAACGCCCACTTTAAGAGGTAGTTGATACGAATCACACTGGAGTGATGGCCTAGAGGTAACGCGTCCGCTTAGGAAACGAGAGAATCCGAGCGCGCGAGCTCGAATCACGGATTAGCCGCCGATATATTCTCGCCCTCTACTAGATCTTCAGTGGCAGTCTGGACGCTAGTCATTCGGATGAGACGATAAACCGAGGTCCCGTGTGCAGCATGCACTTAGCGCACGTAAAAGAACCCACGGCAACAAAAGGGTTGCTCCTGGCAAAATTCTGTAGAAAAATCCACTTCGATATGAAAAACAAATAAAACTGCACGCAGGAAAAAATACAAAAAAATGGGTGGCACTGTAGTGCAGCGACGCGCTCTCCCTGGGGAGAGCAGCCCGAATTTCACACAGAGATGTTGTGATAAAAAGAAATACAAATACAAAATACAAATATATGTGTCTGTCTGTATACCTGTTCATTTGGCAGTCATGGACCATGGAGTATGTCTACATCACTGAACCGATCGAGCTTAAATCTGGAACACTCACTATTTTTCCACGTCTTCTAGGCTTTATGCTGATGACTATGGGGTTGAATGCGATAGCTTTAATCAAGGGATAGCAAAATATTGTCATAATTTTTCGTCAGCTGAACGTTGTCCGTAGCCTACTGAGCGAACTATAATTCATTTTTCTATTCCACTGAGATAGTAGAACCTCGATTTTGTATTTGTATTTCTTTTTATCACAACAGATTTCACTGTGTGAAATTCGGGCTGCTCTCCCCAGGGAGAGCGTGTCGCTACACTACAGCGCCACCCTTTATTTTTTTGTATTTTTTCCTGCGTGCAGTTTTATTTGTTTTTCATATCGAAGTGGATTTTTCTACAGAATTTTGCCAGGAACAACCCTTTTTTTTTGCCGTGTGTTCTTTTACGTGCGCTAAGTGCATGTTGCACACAGGACCTCGGTTTATCGTCTCATCCGAATGACTAGCGCCCAGACCACCACTCAAGGTCTAGTGGAGGGGGAGAAAATATCGGCGGATTTGTGCTACATAATTTTGTCTGAGGACAACAACACTCTCGTTGCCATGGGTTCTTTGTTTCAATGCGCCAAAAGCGTGCTGCACACGGGAACTCGGTTTATCTGACTGGACGCTCAGCAC
>NC_134894.1:12175002-12200002 GCF_041734735.1 Babylonia areolata | reverse complement strand
ACTCTACACACTCTACACTACCCCGGGACTCTACACACTCTACACTACCCCGGGACTCTACAGACTCTACACTCAACGTATTCTACACTACCCCGGGGCTCTACACACTCTACACTACCCCGGGACTCTACAGACTCTACACTACCCCGGGACTCTACTCTACCCCGGGGCTCTACAGACTCTACACTACCCCGGGACTCTACAGACTCAACACTACCCCGGGAATCTACACTACCCCGGGACTCTACACTACCCCGGGGCTCTACAGACTCTACACTACCCCCGGACTCTGCGGACTCTACACTACCCCGGGACTCTACAGACTCTACACTACCCCGGGACTCTACACTACCCCGGGACTCTACAGACTCTACACTACCCCGGGGCTCTACGGACTCTTCACTACCCCGGGTCTCTACACTACCATGGGACTCTACACTACCCCGGGACTCTACACTACCCCGGGACTCTGCGGACTCTACTCTACCCCGGGGCTCTACAGACTCTACACTACCATGGGACTCTACACTACCCCGGGACTCTACACTACCCCGGGACTCTACAGACTCTACACTACCCCGGGACTCTACACTACCCCGGGACTCTACAGACTCTACACTACCCCGGGACTCTACACTACCCCGGGACTCTACACTACCCCGGGACTCTACAGACTCTACACTACCCCGGGACTCTACACTACCCCGGGGCTCTACAGACTCTACACTACCCCGGGGCTCTACGGACTCTTCACTACCCCGGGACTCTACGGACTCTACACTACCGGGACTCTACACTACCCCGGGACTCTACGGACTCTTCACTACCCCAAGATTCTACACTACCCCGGGACTCTACGGACTCTTCACTACCCCGGGTCTCTACACTACTCCAGGACTCTACGGACTCTTTACTACCCCGGGACTCTACGGACTCTACACTGCCCCAGGATTCTACACTACCCTGGGACTCTACGGACTCTTCACTACCCCGGGTCTCTACACTAGCCCGGGACTCTACGGACTCTTCACTACCCCAGGATTCTACACTACCCCGGGTCTCTACGGACTCCACACTACCCCGGGAATCTACATAAAATATACACTTAAAAGACGTACATGTAATACGTTTACTTTTGTCACAAAATCGGCTACACGCTTCATTGTAAAAGGAAAAAAAATAAATAAAAGAGAAAACATCCTTTCAAAGTCATGCTTATTTCAGATAAAATCAAATTTCAATCGGATTTGATCGTAATTTTCTTGGTCAAGTGATTTCATTCCTGCTTTCTGATCTGACCCACTTCGTGCTCTGACTTTTTGTACCTTTCATATCCTGACCAAATTATAATCTAGTGAAATGTTTAGTTTTGATTACTTAAAGGACAAGAGAATACGTTTGTTCCCTTTGTTTTTAAGTGGTGTATTTGGAAATTGAGATTTTAAAAAGTTTGTTTCACGCCATTGAAGACTGACACAAACGAAAATTACCAACTGCGTTTATTGTACTTAGAAAATACTTGAGGTATTTTGTTTTGAAGATGGAAAAATATTGCGGTTTGGCTTGGGAGTTAGAAAAAATCTACTGTTGCAACTTCTCAGATCAAATGGAAATCACCAGTTTAACGCTTGCTGTGATGTTGAAAATTGTGAAAAATTTAGTTATCCGGTAAACAAACACGGGAAAAATTTAGTAATCCAAAATATCGACGAAAGTATTATTGGTTGGATACCTCTGAATAGAGTAACAGTTTCAAAGTGGCTAGTAGTTGAGAAACTTTTTCACCATCAGTAATGCATTCAAATTATCATGGAGACAAGTGAAATCAAATTATACCACCTTTCCGAAAGAAGTAAAAGTAAAGATGAGCGTTTTATTTTACTTAAACAGTGCAATTGAATTTGAGGGGGTGCGCGCGCGCGCGCGCGCGCGCGCGCGTGTGTGTGTGTGTGTGTGTGTGTGTGTGTGTGTGTGTGTGTGTTCCTGTAGGGATTTAGTTAGGTTTTTTATATTAATCTTCATCAAAAGACAGATATCGAAGACACGATACACCCTCCCAATCTATTATCCACTCACCCATCATGGGGAAATGTTTCACTGTCATTTCTTCCACATTCTTTCAGATTCCATCATGTCCACTTTTTACCGTCATCCCTATCTCATCCTATTTTTGTTTTCTTTCTTTACTCCTTATATTGAATTGCTGATAGTTTATTTGCGTTTGTGCATGTGGGCCCTGCAGGTTTTCTTTTCCTAGGGTTCCACTGTGTGTGCCACCCCCCCCCCTCCTCCCCCCTCCTTCCCCTCCCCCCCCCCCCCCCCCCCTCCCCCCCCCCCCCTTTTTTTTTTCTTTTCTCTCTTCTTCGTGCGATTTCACGTCTTGAGGATGTGGGCCTGTTTTTCCTTTGTGTTTCCATGTACCCAAATAGGGTTTCTCGGATTAAAAATGATTTTGAACCTTGAACCTTAACCCTTTCCGCCCCAAGGCCTCACCTTTCCATTCTCACCTTTTTTGACTCGGACTCCCTTTCCCCTTCCCCCTCACCATTCCTCTTTGTGTGCCTGATTCCACCCGTTTCCATTGTCAGACACCCGTTCCTGATCTCATTTCCTTGATTCCCCTTTACCTGCACTGTTTCCTGTTCCAGTTGTTTCTTTTCAGTGCATTTTCATACACCTTCCCGTGTCCACTGTTCTTTCCATTCTTTTCCTGCTTACACCCCTTTGCATTCTCTTTCACCATCCCAACCATTCTTTATAATTTTACAACCCTAAAAATATGCCCTTACAATAGCACCAACATCCCTACTAGTCCTAAACATTGCCACCTTCAACGCTGCCTACCATTACCTTTCCCACATTCCACCCTGATCCATCAGAAAAGTCACCACACGTTATCCCACCCATCGGTGTCCTTTACCACTTTTCTATCGATTCTTAACATACCCGTCCACAATCCTATCCATTATCCTTATCAAACCCAACTCTACCCATTCAGTTCCTTTCAACCTTCAACGCGACCATTACCACCCTCTTCCCAACCCATGTTAGAGGAATTTAACTCCCTTGTTCATTGTCCACCTTCCCATCGTTGGGAACTCTTCAGCTTGCAACCATTAATTCTATCGATCTTTAACATTACGACCCTCCACCCTATCTGTCGTAAAATCTACTGTCCTCAACCTTGATCCGTCGGTAATCCTATTACCGTCATTCCCGTCCGTGTAACCTTACCGCCTTAATCTTATCACAACTCGGGAACTACCCGAACTGACTTCGAACACATCCTTAACATTTCCATCGTCATTTTTTAATCTCATTAACCCTGTTCTCCCAGTACATAAACTCTAGTATTTCTTTTTCTCTGCTTCGTAGAAGTGGAAATGGAAAGGGGAATGCGCCCACCACTTCATGTTTCAACCTTTAGGCTTACTTGCATGAACACCCTTGACATTAGCTCTCCGTCTTCACCCTCAACTGCTCTTAACCATTGTCATTTCTCTCTGCTTTCTAGAGGAGGTAACGGAAAGGTGAATGCGTCCGCCCCTTCCTGTTTTTCCTCTGTCCACATTATCATCCTTAACACCACCACACCCATTCCCATAAATCCGTATCCCTTAAGTAATCCGCCCTTCCGATACCATACTAAATTGACAATCCTCTTCTAATCCTTAGATTGACCACATTCAAACTTGCTCATCCTTACCATAACCACCCTTATGTCTCCCCACCTTTAACCACGTCATACCATTGTCAGTCCCACCCATCCATAACCTTTCCATCCTCAACCGTATTCCTTGTGATCATCCATAACCTCCACCCCCAGATTTATCTTTCTCCACCCCCAAAATACTGAAGCGTCAACCTCGAGCCTATTTACCGTCTTCAAACATCCATCCAGCTGCTTAAAACCTTCAATCCTGGCCATATTCAACCTGACCACCACCACTTTTACCGCCCCTCAGTCCTACCTTTGCTTAACCATCCCCTTGTTTCAAATGCTTTCATAATGCGTTTTTCAATTTCTATTTTCCCCCAAACTCCACACTTCTCCTTTGCATTTTTGTTTTGATTTGATAAGAAAATATACCCGCTACTTATCTTGTTCCCCATGCAGTGTGGATTATTTTGACCTTCTGCATCCCTTTTCCAGATATGCCTCTCCTCTACTGCCATCGTTTATCGTATACTGTTCACTGCTTCTGTATTTTCATCTTGCATTGTTTCTTAGTTTTGCATCCCTTCCTATGCCCTTCTTCCCATTTTTCTTCCTATTTTTAAAAACAATAAACTGTTGTGCTTTTATGTTTGAACCCAAACCATTGCCCCTTATTTTTCCATTTCCTTCCTTTCCAATTCTCCCATGCTTGCCCAGCTAGTGCTAACCAGCGCGGTCAGTGGCATTTCCGTTCACACCCCTTTCCATTACGCCTTTATTTCCGCCACTCTCGTTCCATGAAACAGCCATCGCCGTTCCGAACTCTGTTCCCATTGTCTTAATTTGCCTTTCTAGTCAAATGCTTCCATTATAAAAATGTGAAAATTGCTCAAGAATGAATTAAGTAGAGAATTAGTTCCGTCTGGAAATGGTCGAAGATTTTGTCCGTTTTTCTTTTATATTCTTGTCACAAGGTTTGGGGTTTTTGTTTCCTGTTTCCGCTAAATGTTACGTTTTTACAGTGCAGAATAAACACAGTCAAGCCACATATAGATTTTTCATTGAACGATCGATGGAGAAAAAAAATCCAGACCTATCTTAGGCTTTTCTAGAGGATGACAAATATATGTTATCAAATTGACCATTATTTTCATGTTAGAACCTGTACAGACAATTCAAAACCCGACTGCTCGTTTGATTAAAACCTTCTCGTAAACAACCGTGTACTCCACTTCAGTATATTAGAGAATCAAGTTCCGAATAGCTGGTACGTGTTTCAGTTTTGATGTTAAAACAGGCGAGTATCTAATGTACATCGTTTCTTTTCCCAAGTCAAACCGCATCTGTTGTTGTTGTTTGTTTTGTTTTTTTGTTTGTTTGTTTTTTGTTATTTTTTCAGAATTCATAAGCAATCCTGATTTACTGCTGACAATTTTGTTTCATTTGAAACTTTTGTTATATTTGTTTTGTTTGCTTTTTTAAATTCAAGGGTGTGCATGACATCCGTGCGTCAGCAACAAGGTTTGTTGTTCTAAATGGAACTCTGTTAATTGCGGCGCTATTGATTACAGCATTTTCTTCACGCAGGATTACGTGAAGCCATTCGCGAACTAAAACAAAACATGGAAAGGATGGGTTACGTCTGGAATTTTCCCATAACTCTGGCTTAATTTCTCGGTACAGATGATAAATTTGACTTCTTCCTGTGTATCCAACTTACCACTGCGGTATGCTGGGGATCTTTCAGTAAAGAGCATCCCCGTCTAGAAATTCTGTGCTAGAAATTTCCTCCTTTTTTAATTTTTTTTTATTCCATCTTTGGGTTTACATTTTAGCACAGTGATACAAGAGGTCTTCTGAGTGATTATATACCATATTATTCTACATTCATTCTGATGTAATGTACAAAGATGGATTTTTATTTCGCTAATACACGTACGTACATAAACTGAATCAAGACATAATGTAAAGTCACACATACATACGATGACAGATGCACACACATCCATACATCCATAATACATCCATCCATCCATACATCCATAATACATCCATCCATACATACATCCATAATACATCCATCCATACATCCATGCATACATACAAGCTCGTGTAGCACGTCTGGGCATGAGAAAAAATCATTAGCACAAAACAGGAAACAAAGTGGATATTTGACAATTTTTCACGAAGAAAAGAAAGTACACCTTGTGTAATGTGTTTTGTGTTCAGTTGTATACGGGAATTTTACAGATTCAGTTAGGATAGTTCTTAGCCTTGGTGAGCTTGTTTCTTTGTTGCTCTTTTGTTGAACATGCACGTCATCAAAAAGGTGTGTTGAAGAACCAACTGATTTATTCCGATTTAATTTAAGCAATATGCTTCCCACTATGATATCGTGTTTTTCAAATGTTTAAGAAAAATGTGAACATTTTCATCTTTTCTGTTGCTCTTTATTTCTGCCTTTTTCTTTCTTCTCTGTTGTCTTTTTTCGCCTTCAGTCAGTTCCCCTTTATTTTTCGAGCAAGACACTTTTTTTTCCCCTCTTCTTCGCAGTCTGTGATGTATTATCCGTGCTGCTTTGCTCTGGGAATTAGGTAATCAAATTGTGAACACTAGAATGAGTCCATTCAGCAGTGTTATTTGCTTTAATGACCTGTTTGTGATTAAAAACTTTGTTTTTGCTTTTTGTTGTTGCTGCTGTAATCTGGGGATAATCGAGCGGAAGGGCTCGCGTCCTCTGCACAGCCTAGTCTTATTTGCCCTAAGAAGCTATATGGTTGATATGTCATGAACTGTGTTTTGTGGGTTTGTCTTGGTTGATATATATATATATATATATATATATATATATATATATATATATATATATATATATACATATACATCTATTTGTATATACATATATTTATATACATATCGTTATTACCGCAAATTTATTGATCGGTTCCCCGGGCAGCTTCCTAATAATTATTTCCTTCGTTCACATTACCATGGAGTATCTTCTCCTTCACAAGTGACTATAGGGAGGTAGTGGGAGTGGGCGCACACTTCTTATTCCCACCCATAGCCATTCCAAATTCTAACTTAGGTTCCACCGCAAATGTAATTCAGTTGACGTTTATCCGTTCTGTTTTATCTCCCGCGTATCTTCACTTTCACAAGTGGCCGGGTATAGGAAGAGGAGTGGGCGCACTTCTTCTTATGCCCACCCGCCGCCATTCAAAATTCTTGTTGTGTCGTTTCCACTGACATTTGATTCAGTTTATTCATTACCCACCCCGCTAATAATTCCTTCGTTCATACGCTTCGGAGTATCTTCATAAGTGAGTATTGGGAGGGAGGGGCCGCATCACCTTTTCGACTAGAAGCTTGATCTTTTCACCATTCCTAGTCATTCACACCTGTTCCTTCGTCTCTTCCCTCTTTAGAGTCTATAAATTCCCCACCCTTACCTATTCTGATACACATTATTTCCTTCACATGCCACTCCAATCTTCTTCATCCTTGATTCCTAGTCTTCCCCAAAACAATTCCATTTATCCCCGCTTCATAAATGTTTCGTTCACATTTCAGTTTCCATCGTTCAGTTCCCTTGTTATCACTCGTCCCACTTGCACACATCTACAGTAAGTTCCACGCGTCCCTTTCTTTCTTTCAATTAATTTTCCAGCACATCTGTTCCCCACACTCAGCTGCTCCCTCACCCCCCCCCCCCTCCCCGGCCCCCAGTTTGCAATCATTTCGTTCTATGATTTAGCCAATCTTGCTTTCATATTCCTTCCCATTATGTTTTCGCCCCCGAGAGACTTTTTCAATTTGCGGGGTTTTTTTTTCTACCATCTCATCGCCTTCCTTTAGTTAAAGAGGTAGGATCACTTATTATTCCTACAAAATCTCATTCGTTTCTTTACTTCTTCCCAGATTATCTTCTCCATTGTTTCAGTTACGTTTTCTATCGATTCCTTATTTATTTGGCGTTCTCTTACCTTTCTCTTACCATTGACTCTCGTCCAGTTCCATTCCAACTTTTTTGGCACTCTATATTTTCCACATTCTGTTCTCTCCCTCTCCCACGCCCCAAAAGTGAAACAAAGGATTACATTTTTTTAAATCTATGAAACGTTATTAATTAAAGCATTTTTTTTCCATCATGACTGTAAGAAGCCCTACGCGAACCACATATATGTATGATAGTCAGTCGTGTCCGACTATGACCATCAGAACAGCAGAGGAGGCAATTGCTGTTCCGACTATTTGGGCTAGAATTTGATTATAGTGGAGAGTGTCTTGCTCAAGTTACAATCACACTCTCTCGGCCAAGAGGGTTTTAGGACAGTCGGCGTTGGGATGGTTCCCAAAGGCCAACTAGCCCACAAGGCTGCAGCACTTATAAGAGCCAGTGCAATTTTGCCTCCTAGTTTGACAGTCATAGTCCTTCACAGAAGACTAAGCTGTAAATGATTTCCCATTGACTGGAGAAACCATTGATAATACAGCTCTCACTTTGCTGTTGGCCCAAATGTAAACTTATGTCAATCTGTGATATAAGCCGAGTGTTGGGCCTTGCGAACCACAACCAAGCACGCAAAAGGATGGGTCACGTCTGTTTCCACGTCTCCGAACTCTCGCTATGTTTCAGTTAAATTTGTAATTAAACTCTGGCACTAGGTTTGCACATTCTGTGCTATGTTTTAATATTTTCTGTCAAAATTATTTTATGCCAATTTATGTTCGGTTATCTTTTCCGGTTATGTAACGAAAAAAAAACACAACTACTTATAGGTCTATTCATGATTGACTCTTGCAGTGTGGATGGGAAGCAACTCCGGAATGACTAAGTCTGAGGAGGTTGTTTCCCTTACATTATATTTTTTTGGTTCACACATCACAGGTTTGGTTTATTGTTCAGCATACAGCTGTGTGCCTCTGCAAGTCAATCCCTGTTTAGTTGTTCACTCGGGCGACCAACAGAACCTTTATATATGTCTGGAATGGCCCGTGTTTGATCTGTACGTTCCCCAATACCCCAGCAACCTTCATCAGTGGAGTCGAAACAATCTAAACTGATTCCATTGTAAGTATCCATGCCGTAACTTGTGGGACTATGAATATTGGAGTACAAGTCACGCAGAGAAAAGAGCATTCAAAGAAAATGTAACTGTTTGATTGTACATTGTATACCCTGACTCATTCCCATTTACATTGGTGAATTTGTAAATGTCGGTACTGACTGCATGACTATTTACATTGCTCCAATATGCATCCCTTCTCGACTGGTGACATGTATAGCTATTGTCTTGTTTTTGGGTGTGTTTTTTTTCTTCTCCTTGGGTGCGTCGCATTATAAATAAATTTTAGAATAATCCACCTACCCCCACCTCACCCCTCTCCCTATCGCTCATTTAACACGTGTGCAATGAATAACTGTGCTCTCTCTCTCTATCTGTATGTATGTGTACACACACACACACACACACACACACACACACACACACACACACACACACACACACACACACACACACGCATGTACTCTGACGATCAGAGTCAGTGATTGCAAACACTGGCCTCCAGTCGGCTCAAACTGCCCACCCAGTAATAGCATTCGCCAGCACTGTCTTTTTGTGTGTGTGTGTGTGTGTGTGTGTGTGTGTGTGTGTGCGTGTGTGTATAATGTCTAGCTTTGATGTCGAATGAAATTTGAATGTAAATGTCTTGGTCTTTTTGTTTTATGTGGTGGTAGTGGTGGTTGTGGTGTGTGTGTGTGTGTGTGTGTGTGTGTGTGTGTGTGTGTGTGTGTGTGTGTGTGTGTGTGTGTGTGTGTGTGTGTGTGTGTGTGTGTGTGTGTGTGTGTGTGTGTGTGTGTGTGTGTGCGCGTGCGTCCAGCCAGGACTACTAACCTGCACGATCAAATCACCCCCACACCCTTTTTTTGTAGCAATAGAAAAATACTCCGTTCCGATGTATTGTTCAATCGTCTTCTCTAACATCCCATTTACATTAAAAACAACAAACAAACAAAAAAAACAACTGAAAGTCATGGCAAAGATTAGATGGGAAGCAACTCGAGATTACTTGAAAAATCATAAAGCTATGGTTGTTTCCCTTACACCAGCCATGTAATTATTTCATGACCCCCCCCTTTTTTTTTTTTTTTTTTTTGTTTTTTTTTTGTTTTGTTTTTAGTTGGTGTACAGTTCAGTGCTTCACCACTACAAACTGTGTGTGTGTGTGTGTGTGTGTGTGTGTGTGTGTGTGTGTGTGTGTGTGTGTGTGTGTGTGTGTGTGTGTGTTCACCTTGCTGATAGTCATGTCCTCATAACCAGTGAAATGAGAGGTCATTTCTTTTTTATTCAGTTAATTTCTTAAATCTGACCACGATAATATTTATCAGTGCATGTAAATCGATTGTGTGTGTGTGTGTGTGTGTGTGTGTATCCTCGGTCGTTCTTACAATGTGTGTGAATTTATCAACGATGTTCTTTATCGTTCATCTCTAAAGTGAAGGTGAAAATACGCCCCTCACCACCACCACCCCACCCCCACCGCCCCCCTTATGCAGATGTTGGGGTCTTTCAGTATAAATAGCATCCCCGCCTTCTGGAAATTCTGTCCTAAAAAAAAAAAAATTCTTTTTCTGTCGCTCTTTATTTCTGCCTTTTTTCTTCCTTTACTGCTGTCTCCTTTTTCTGCCATACCAGTCCGTTCTTCCCTTTCATTTTTCGAGCAAGCCTAAGTACTTTTTTTTTTTTTCTTTTCCCGTAGTCTATGGTGTACTGTTAGTGCTGTTTTGCCGCTCTGGCTACGGAATAGGTAGTGAGATTGTAAGCACTAGGATGGGCACTAGCTGTTCATTCTCACTCACTCACTCATTCCCTCGACCGCTGGGGTCGTTGAGGGGGTGGGGGGGTGTGGGGGGGGGGGACATGAGGAAGATGTCATAGCTCGCCACGCCGTTCTGTTGGCAGCTGTCGTGAGGAGATCTGGCAATTTTGGTCCATTCCTTGATGTTGTCGGACCAGCTCTTTCTCTGCCGCCCCCGTCTGCGCCCTCCCTCTACAGTCCTTTGCAGGATGGTTTTGGAGAGGGTGTTATGTCGTATGACGTGACCAAACCATTACATGCCATCTTCCGTCGTTTGACAGTCGCCAGCAGTGGTTCTTGGGGCCCAACAAGGTTGCTGACCAGGTTCCGCACATAGTCATTGGTCTTGTGCTCCTTGTAGGAGATGTGTAGTAGTCTTCTCAAGCACTTGGTTTCGAATGCTTGGATTCTTCTTTCTGTTTCTGCCATTGTTAACCCTATCATTTATTATGGTCTTTTTATGTATTTTTTGTTTGGCTTTAAAGTATTGTTCCCCCCCCCCCCTTTTTTTTTTCTTTTTTTTTTTTGTCATATGGGGATGATGACTTTAGCTTGAAGGCCTGACGTCCTTTGCACCGCCGGCCTAATCTTGTTTGCCCAAAGGAGCAAGATGGTTAAGATGTGTCATGAACTGTTTTGTGTATATATGACAGTTCTCTGTTTAACAGAGTTGGACATTTGTGTAGTTTGACAGTCCTGACATGGCCCAGTTCTGTCGGCTGAATTGTAAGCTACACTTGAAGAATTATAAAGATAATAATAATAATAATAATGATAATGTTTGCAGCTGCGTGGCAATTTTTTCCCCAGTATTTTCTATGTATCCAAATTAGATAAGCGGATACAGATAAATCCATCTAGATCACAGTTCTTTTCCAATTGATGTTGTGTTGATCTGTGAGGTTTCTAAGTCTGACAAGCATACGACGATGCATGCCGAAGAAAAAGGGAAAGGGGTATAGTACATGTGCCAGCTGATTTTTCCCCCTTTTTTTCTTATATATATATATATATATATATATATATATATATATATATATATATATATATATATATATATAATATTCTCGACGTCATGCTACGTTCAGTTATAAGAATACAGATGACATTATTCATCTTGTCGCGTTCATGTCAGTGAACCTTATTGGGGATTGTCTTTTTTTGCTGGGGCAGGAAACTGCTTTTTAAAAGAATAATCTTGAATTGCAAAAAAAAAAAAAAAAAAAAAGAATAAAATAAAATAAATAAACAGATAGATAGATAGATACAAAAACTCTTCTGCTTCAACAAATTGTAGAATTTCCAACTGAATCAAAATGTTGTGTAATATGTCATGTTTTATTTAGTGACATACATAGTGTATGTGTGATTTCCCATCTGCAGTGTGTAACAACTGACGGAAATACTGAAGAAGACTTCTGTCTCATTTCCATTGGTGATAAATCCCCGCCCTCCTCGTTGTGTGCATGTGTTGAAATCGGTGAACGCGGCATACGTATCTGAACCATTTTCTAGTTAATATTCAAACCACTGAAAAAGAACTCGCACTGTGTTTTCAGAATCTTTTTAATGCATTAAAGACAAGTATTCATTTTGCTTTTATTATGTGAAACTTTGAGATTAACAAAATGAAATATAAAAAAAGGGTTCTGTGATTTAAAGTTGTCGTTTACTGTTTTAGCGTGAAGCGTGAGAGAGAATGTTGGTACGACGTCTACAAAACTCTGCTGCCCGACTCGTTCTCAGAAAGAAAAGATCTCAGCACATCACTCCTCTTTTACAACATCTCCACTGGCTCCCTGTCTCACACCGAATCAAGTACAAGATCAGGACTATGTTATAGATGAATCCACAAATCTGCCCCTTCCTATCTCTGCGGCTGCCTTCACCTCCACACTCTTCTCGCTCACTTTGATCGGCTTCGGATCCAGTCTGTTTACGCATACCCAGATTCAAACACTCGACTGTTGGCCGCCGTTCTTTCTCGGTCTCTGGACCTTGCAAATGGAATGAACTTCCTCTTTCTCTGCGTCAAGTCTCCACACTCAGCTCTTTCAAGTCTGGCCTTAAAACCCACCTCTTCCCAAAATAGCCTCCCTTCCCTGCCTCTTCCTTGTCTTCAGTTTCTCCAGTTTTAGAGTTATGCATGCGTGTGAATGACTGGCGCGAAAGCGCTTTGATTTGTCTCTGCACAAGATTCAGCGCTATATAAATACCATTATTATTATTACTATTATTATTAGAATGTGGGTACGACGTCTGAAATTCGTTTATCTTTTTTTTCTTTTTCGTTTTTTCTTTCTGAGTTTCCCAAAGGATAAAAAAACAAGTCCGCCGGAGAATGATCCATACATTCAGTACAATTCAGTGCATGCAGTGTTGACCTTTCTGATCAGGACAAGCAGGCATCAGCTAGTGAAAGTGAAATTGAGGCGACTGAGTAGCAACAATGAGGAATAAACTTCGAAATATCGAACAGTGGAATATGCGCTTTAAGTAAAACGGCGTTCAGCAGAACTGAGTTTTTTGGGTTTTTTGTTTTTTTTTGTTTTGCCATAGTTCGAATTCCGGGCTCAGCAGACTTCAAACCCCCTGTGATGTGTTTGGCTTGGAAATTAGACATTGTGTTCCGCTGATGATAGCAGAGCTGGCGGTCTTTAGCGTTTATCAGGAGTGTCAGAATGATGATGGGTGTCAGCAACAGATTAGGTTTCCAGCTGACGTGTTTGAAAAGTGAGAAAAATGGACTCAATGGGTCGGAAAGTAGCTAAACCTGCTAACAACAAATCGCGACAGGAAACGGCCTAATTGCAGCACTGTTCACATGTCGGGTGTGATTTTTGCGATCCGGTTTTTCCGGTTATGGGTGCTTGCTTGGATGGTGTGTGTGTGTGTGTGTGTGTGTGTGTGTGTCAGTATTACGTGTGTCAGTATTACGTGTGTCAGTGCCGTGTGTGTGTGTGTGTGTGTGTGTGTGTGTGTGTGTGTGTGTGAAGTCAACTGAAACAACTGATCAAGTCAATCTTATTTCAATATGGTTAACTGATTCAACAACCACTGCTTTACACACACACACACACACACACACACACACACACACACACACAGATTGATGTGTGTACTGTGTGTGTGTGTGTGTGTGTGTGTGTGTGTGTGCAGTCTGTTTTTGTGCCTGCATACATGTTGGTGTTATTGTTACATGCACTTTAAGAAGAACTGCGCCTACGGCGTACAGGAAGACAGCCAAACATGTGAGGATGTGGTGTTTATCAGAATGGTGCCAGACTCCACTGTTCATCGGGTGCAATAGACGTGGGAGAGGAACAGCAGTGCCAGACTGTATATCTATTATGTTTTTATGATCTGTGTGTGTGTGTGTGTGTGTGTGTGAGTGTGCGTGTGTCCGTCCATGTGTGTGTGTGTGTGTGTGGGGGGAGTGTGGTGTGGGGGGGGGTGTGTGTGTGTGTGTGTGTGTGTGTGTGTGTGTGTGTGTGTGTGTGTGTGTGTGTGTGTGTGTGTGTGTGTGTGTGTGTGCGTGCGTCAGTGTCAGTGTGTAAGTTTGTGCGGCCTGTGTGTGTGTGTGTGTGTGTGTGCGTGTGTGTGTGCGCGCGTGTGTGTTTCCGCTCCGGCCTTTCACTGAGTCACGTATGTATTTGAATATTTATCAATGAATTTGATCACTTATCTATTTGTATTTGTGTCAAATTGTACACCGTCACGGCCTGTTTAAGCGCGTTGGGTTACCCTGCTGGTCAGGCAACTGCTTAGCAGATGTGATGTAGCGTATATGGATTTGTCCGAACGCAGTGACGCCTCCTTGAATGACTGAACTGAACTGAATTTGTATTTGGTTACTGAAGATTTTGTGAAGAAGTGTGTCTGGGCGCGTGTCCGAAATCCTGTGAGCTTGACCCTGTCCCGTCTTCTTTGTTGGTTGAATGTATTGATGTTCTACTGCCACATATTTCTCATGTCATCAATTCTTCCTTACTGTCTGGTTGTTTCCCTGAAAGCTTCAAATCTGCTGTTGTACATCCACTCATCAAGAAACCATCTTTGGATCATAATTGTTTGAAAAAATTATCGACCTGTCTCTAATCTGTCATTTTTATCAAAACTGCTAGAAAAGATCATATTGTCTCAGCTCGTAGCTCATCTGGAACAAAATGGTTTACTTAATTTCCACCAGTCAGCTTATAGACATGGTCATAGTTGCGAAACAGCCCTTCTTAGAATAGTTAATGATTTGCTTTCGGGATTTGATGAGGATAAGATATCTGTTCTCGCTCTCTTAGATTTGTCAGCAGCTTTTGACACTATCGACCACTCTATCTTCTTGAACAGACTTAAAACTTTCTTTGGTATTCGTGACACTGCACTAGCATGGATCAAGTCTTACCTGTCAGATCGTACACAGAAAGTGTGTGTAAATGGTAGATACTAGAGTATCTGCCTTGAAATATGGTGTCCCACAGGGGTCCGTCCTAGATCCTGTTCTTTTCGTGCTGTATGCGGCTCCTGTGTCGGATGTCATCATGCGATGTCACACGAGAGCTTTGCTGATGACACACAACTTTATCAGTCGGCTTCCATAGTTGAATTTGATGCACTGGTGACTCAAACACAGGAGTGCATTGCTGACCTAAAGGACTGGATGACTCTCAACAAGCTGCAATTAAATGATGATAAGACTGAATTTATGATAACCTGTCCAAAGAAGTTTCGTCAACATCCTTCCTTTCCTGACTCTGTTCTGATCAATAGCACACCTGTTTCACTTTCTCCCTC
This sequence comes from Babylonia areolata, assembly GCF_041734735.1. Classification (NCBI taxonomy): domain Eukaryota; kingdom Metazoa; phylum Mollusca; class Gastropoda; order Neogastropoda; family Buccinidae; genus Babylonia; species Babylonia areolata. The sequence goes on along the minus strand of NC_134894.1, from coordinate 12,184,692 downwards.
TGTTCGCAGGCTTGGTGTAATCCTAGACCAGTCTCTTTCCTTCCAACAGCACATTTCGAATATCTGTAAAGTTGCCTATTTGGAACTGCGTAGAATCAGCTCTGTCCGCCACTATCTCTCAGTCGATGCAACCAAGACACTTGTATGCTCTCTGGTTCTCTCAAGATTGGGTTACTGCAATTCTCTTTTGGCCGGCCTTCTCAAATATCTGTTAGACAGACTCCAACGAATTCAGAATAACGCTGCCAGACTCATTTGCAGAGCTTCTAAATTTGACCATGTTTCTCCTCTCCTCCAGTCTCTCCACTGGTTGCCTGTTTCTGATTGAATAGACTATAAGCTATCCACTCTGACCTTTTCTGCAGTCAACCGATCTGGCCCCAAGTATCTTTCTGAACTCATCCATATCTATACCTCGTCTCGCCAGCTCCGTTCTTCCTCTGATACTCGACTTCTAGGATACCTCACGTCAGAAGTAAGACCTATGGACACAGATCGTTTTCTTTTCAATCGCCAAAGACGTGGAATAAGCTCTCTGATAACCTCCGTTATTCTGATTCCCTCGCATCTTTTAAATCTCGTCTCAAAACACACCTTTTCCCTCAGCAATAAGTTCAATTGTGGCAGGTCCACTTCCTTTGCGCTAGCTGTGCTTGACTATGTGTGTATACATATGTATGTGTACATAACTACATGCATGTATATGAATGAGTATTGTGTGTGCGTGTGTTTATGTAAGTTTGTGCTTGCCTATGTGTGCGTATGTGTTAGGGTAGCTGTTAGATACACATGTATGTTAAAATGTGTGTGTGTGTGTGTGTGTGTGTGTGTGTGTGTGTGTGTGTGTGTGTGTGTGTGTGTGTGTGTGTGTGTGTAGTCACATTTTGGTGTGTGTATGTAACATAGATATAATGTTTTATGTTAACAAAAGCGTTTTTGTAAAGCACCTAGAGCAGATTTCTGGATAGTGTGCTATATAAGTGTCCATTATTATTATTATTATTATTATTATTATTATTATTAATACGTGTGTGTGCCAGAATTTACCTTTTAAGCGTCTCTCCCTATCTCTGCCTATGCTCTCTCTCTCTCTCTCTGTCTCTCTCTCTCTCTGTCTCTCTGTCTCTGTCTCTGTCTCTGTCTCTCTCTCTCTCTCTCTCTCTCTCATATTGTGCGTATCATGCGTTTGCGTTTGCATTCGTGAGGGTATGGTGAAGAGAAGCCCGGCTTTCAGCCGTTATCTATTCTACCCTCGATAAAACATCTCTCTCTCTCTCTCTCTCTCTCTCTCTCTCTCTCTCTCTCTCTCTCCGTCTCTTTCTCGCGCGCGCGTTTTTGTTTTTAGGGTTTCCTTTTTCCCCTCCATCAGCGGTGGTAGTTGTGAAGGGTTTCTTCTCGTTGCTTATTTTCGGTGATAACTCCGCTCAATTCGTCAGTCAAACAAAACTGACTGACACAAACAAATCGATTGTTATTTCACGTGGCCGTTCAAGTCGAGCATAGGGAGTTTTTTCTCGGCACAACAGAAAGATATATATATATATATATATATATATATATATATATATATATATATATATATATATATATATATATATTTATATAAAGAAGGCTCCAACACCAGTACGGACCCGGCGTCAGTCACGGCCGAAGCCGAACCTGTAGGCAAATTCAGAAAACATAGGACACGGATTTGTTTCGTGACACAGGCCTGCAGACAGATAATGATGATGATCATAATTATTACCACCACCACCTCCACCACCACCACTACTACTACTCCTAATAATAATAATAATAACAATACTGACAATGATAATAATAAAGACGATGATGATGATAGCTTATGCGCTCTGCCTCCTTAGCACCCGGACGCACAGTGCTAACAATAAACATCAATATGAAAAAACTAACTGATGGTTACAAATGGCAACAACACAGAGCACGATAATGAAGAGACGGCCATGTCCTTTTTTTTTTTTTCTTCTTCTTCGTCGTCGTCGGTGTCATCGTCGTCTCTCCTCGAGAGCTGCAATCCTGGCCATCGTTTACTTAACTCCATTCTCGAAATGGGATTCCATGTTACTTAGTAAGATTATATCATGACAGTGTCATGACTGCCGCGGCTTTACTCTGCCTTGATATATATATATATATATATATATATATATATATATATATATCCGTCATCACTCTTATTTCCATATCCCAATCTTTCTAATCTAATCCAGCCATCTTTCCAATCCATCTGAAACAAAATATTTGTATTGTTGAAAAACAAACGATAATTTCATTTACTGTAAAAAATAAAAAAAAAAATTGAAAAAAATAAAAATAATAATGATAATAATAATCATAATAATAATCATAATAAAAATGCGATAACTGGTCTAACATGGGAGATAACTTCCAAATCGGACTTACCCGGTCTATGTTTTGCGAGTTACCGCCCGAAATTGTTGACTGTTTCTTCGTGAACTCTCCCAAACAATTGATTTAGACAAAACCTTTGGAGACGGTAAAATCAATCATGAGGAGAAAATGTTACTGTTGTGTCTATCACTGGAAAATCGTCTCGAATCGCACATCATTTCCTGTTTCAGTATTCTCCTTGCACACTGCGTAAGTTTTGTAAAGCAAGCTAAAGTGATGAAATTAATCACTGAGGTCTGTCATTGAACCTTGAGAGACGCGCGCGACTTCTCAATGGTCTGCGCAGTTCGTTGTGTTTATTGTTATCGTGTGGTTTGTTCGTTGTTCACTTGGTCATGATTTGATGGGTAACTTCCTGAAAAGTTTTATTTGTGGAAGTCAGTGTCATAGAATGCAGATTGGCTAAAACTCATTGAATACGACTGAATTGATTGGAACGTTCATCTGTTAGGTTTTTTTGTTTTTTTTTCCCCGTGGCTGATTTTGTTCATGTGTTTCCGTCCGAGAGTCAGAAACGTTTTTACGTCAGAAACGTTCATGGTTATGAAATCGATGGATGTTATTGGTGCAAGGCATTGCAACTGGACGTAAACTGATTGGAACGTTCATCTGTTTGGTTTGTTTTTTTTCCCGTGGCTGATTTTGTTCATGTGTTTCCGTCCGAGAGTCAGAAACGTTTTTACGTCAGAAACGTTCATGGTTATGAAATCGATGGATGTTATTGGTGCAAGGCATTGCAACTGGACGTAAACTGACAAATGTGACGAAACTGACTACTAGGAGGTTATATACATGAATGAAATCGACAACCATTGAAATGGCATCAAAACCGAGTCATTTTAGGAACCAGTTCGCTGCAAATCGCACGACTTTAAACAAAAATTCCCGGAATTTACGATACTAAATTGGTGGTATAACATTAAATAAATAGTATTTTCTCATTGAGCATTCAAGTTCTCCATCACCGATAGGGCTATTTTGCATCTAGCTGTTGCCTCTGATCAAAAACGACTGTCCACTCGCTAAGTTTGTCTGCGAAATTTTGATGACAAAATATTGACTCACATCCTATGCTTCTTTGGAACCTGTTGTCTGTTAGTAAATTCTCGTCATTCGAATCGAACTTCAACCCTGTGTGGTTGCTGTTTATGAAAAAAAAAAAAAAAAATCTTTTCGTATGGCAAGGGAGCTAACACGATTGCAGCTCATTTCAACATCTTATCCTTTCAAATGCAAGCCGCGGAAGTTAAGTACACATGCAAGGATGCTTAACGGTAAAGGTTATCATCCTTTTGCCGCTCACATGCCAACGGTCACGCACTAAGTCCTACTTTGACCACGTCGCTTTCATCCTGCGATAGCGCACCCCCTCACCTCACGATGCACCCTCAATCTGCAGGTGCGTAATAAAGTCAGTTCTCGATGTGCACGTGCTGCATGCAACACACACGCAATGAACTCACGTTCTTGCACACAACTGACGGCAGCTGCTTGGGATTACACCTTGCTTGACCCGCACCATCAGTCAAGCTGTCACGACGAAATAAATAAATTAAAAAAAAAAAAAAGAAAGAAAAAGTCAGATGTTTTTGTTATCAAGAACCATTGTGCAACCCAGATGATTTGACCGCGTAATCGTCTACACCAGAAGTTTATTCAGCCACCACTGTGTTTCTATACAACATGCTACAACGGTAATGTTTTCATAACAGGAGAGAGGATAGTTTTGGCAGGGCAGCAGGCTTGCACGTGCCTGTGTGCGGCGTGCGCGCGCGTTTGTGTATGTGTGTATGACAGGAAAAAGAGAACTGAAAAAAAGAATGGATGTTTATTCGCGTAAAGGCTGGTTTAATACCAAGTAGAGTTTAAGTTTAATAAATCAGTCACAAACATTGTCTTCTTTTTATACGTCTATTAACTTAATTAAGCTTCAGAACGCAGTATACACAGAGACAGACCGAGGGGTACAGAGGTTGATGCTCGAGTCATGAACTGAATGTCTTTTCCCCCCCACTTTATTAGCCACTTCAATTCTGAAAGGTTCCAGTGAGCACGTGAAGGTGCTCTTCTCCTTCTTCTTCTGGTTGTATCTATTTATCCTTCTGCCATCGGATGCAGATTGTCTGCTCTGGACTGGACTCTCAGTTCAGGCCGCCAAACTCATGAAGGACAGACACATGCTTGGGCTGGCGCAGTTTCCACCGCCAGTGCCGAATCTTCGCTAAGTGGAGCTGAGTACCCAGTGGACTTTCCCTGGTGACCATTATCGGGGAATTGGATCACTTCACTCGTGACTGATGAGACCACTTGAGCCGAAGAGCGTGCATGTAGCCAAAGATCCTTTGAAGTTCCCAAGCAGCTAGCTGCCCTGGACCTGTTTGATTGAGGCTGCCCGAAAGTACCTGCTGTGGCAGTGTTGTGCGTACCAATCGTTAGGGGTAAGTAGTGCTTGTGTTGGTGCTGTTTTGTTGTGGTTGTTGGTTGTGGTGGTTGTGGTTGTGGGGGTGGTGGTTGTGGTGATGGTGGTGGTGGTTGTGGTGGCGGTTTTGGTGGTGGTGGTTGTGGTTGTGGTGGTGTGGTTGTGGTGGTGGTTGTGGTGGTGGCAGTTGTGGTGATGGCGGTGGTGGTGGTGGTTGTGGTTGTGGGGGTGGTGGTTGTGGTGATGGTGGTGGTGGTTGTGGTGATGGTGGTGGTGGTTGTGGTGGCGGTGGTGGTTGTAGTGGTGGTTATGGTGGTGGTGTGGTTGTGGTGGTGGTGGTGGTGGTTGTGGCAGGTGGTGGTGGTGGTTGTAGTGGTGGTGGTTGTGGTGGTGGTGGTTGTGGAGGTGGTGGTGGTTGTGGTGGTGGCCACGGTGGTGGTGGTTGTGGTGGTGGTGGTTGTGGTGACGGCGGTGGTTGTTGTGGTGGCGGTGGTGGTGGTAGTGGTTGTGGTGGCGGTGGTTGTGGTGGTGGTGGTGGTGGTGGAGGTTGTTGTGGTGGCGGTGGTGGTGGTGGTTGTTGTTGTGTTGGTGGTTGTTGTGGTGGCGGTGGTTGTTGTTGTTGTTGTGGTGGTGGTGGTGGTTGTGGTGGTGGTTTGGTGGTGGTGGTTGTGGTGGTGGTGGTTGTGGTTATGGTGGTGATGGTTGCGGCTTGGAGTGTGAGGGCAGTTCGGGATGTGAAACCATATTAGTCTGTTTTGGCTGTCTACCTCTGTGGAATGCATGTCTGTCTATCTGTCTTTCTGTTAGTCTTTTTGCCTACCCGCCTCTCTGTCTGCCTGTCTGTCTGTCTGTCGTCTGTCTCTCTCTCTCTCTCTCTCTCTCTCTCTCTCTGATCCCCGCTGTCTCTCCGACTGTCCGGTTACTTACAAACATTACACTTTTTTGTCTGTCTGTCTGTCTCTCTGTATGTGTGTGTACCTCTCTTTCTTCTCTCTTCTCTCTTTTCTCATGACAACGAAAGCCGTGTTGATCTCTGGCAAAATGTTGTCGAAGAAATCCACTCGGATAGGTACACAAATATATAAGCATGCACAAGTGCCTGACATAAGCGCGTTGGATAATATATAATGCTGCTGGTCAGGCATCTGCTAAGCAGATGTGGTGGAGCGTATATTTAATAGATTTTGTCCGAAGGCAGTGACGCTGGCCTCCTTGAGAAACTGAAACGGATCTTGGCTCTCTCTCTCTCTCTTTCTCTATTTTTCTCTTCATCGTCTCAACTGCCTGCTCTATCTCCCGCCTTCCCCCCCCCCCGCCCCCCCCCCCCCCCCCGCCCCCTCACTCCCTCTCTTCTTCCCAGCCCTCATCCCTGTAGCTTTCTGTCTGTCTCTGTCCACTGTCTATCACTTCAGTCTTAACCGTTCGTCTCCCCATTGTCCATTTATATCCATCTCTCTGTCTCTGTCTCACTGTATGTCTGTCTACCTGTCTGTCTGTCTATTTCACTCTCTCTCTCTCTCTTCGCTCTCTCTCTCTCTCTGTATCACACACACACACACACACACACACACACACACACACACACACACACACACACACACTCAGTCATTCACGCCCCTCTCCCTACCTCCCTTCCCCTCTCTCTTTTTCTTTCTTTACTTTCGAAGTCCGAGGGATGCCACAAACTCGGACGTCCGGCGAAGATCGGCTACCGTCCCCCAGAGCTTGGTGTTGAGGTCCGCACCCCCAGGCCAGGACTGCTGCCGCATCTTCTCATACAGGGGGCAGTCTTGGAGAATATGGGATGGGGTCGGGTCAGCCTGGCCGCAATCACATAGGGATGTGGCTGCCACTCCAATCCTCTTCAGGTGTGCTCGGAGGCCGCAGTGTACTGTGCGAAGGCGGTAGATGGTTGTCTGGTGTCTCCTCTCCAGTGTCCTGATGGGATCCTGGTGTGTCTGGTAGCCTCCATTCAGGGTGACCCAGCCTCTTCGGAATCTGCTGCGGAGGAGAGTTTTTGCTTCCTCATACGTGGCAGGTACGGTCGGCTGTGTGAGCTTGCTTCCTTCCTTAGCAAGGTGGTCTGCACGCTCGTTGCCTGGGAGGCCTACATGGGCAGGCACCAACTGGAGGGTTATTGGGGCTGTTTGGGTAAGGGTTGCGAGGGAGGCCTTAAGGGACTGCATCAGTGGACCAGGATGAGGGGAGTCAAGGGCCTGGAGTGTGGACATGGAGTCAGTGAAGATGGAGATGCTGCCAAGGGGCTTTCCACAGGAGGAGAGGAACTCTGCTGCCGTTTTAATGGCCAGGACTTCAACTCTGAAATTGGAACAGAGCTTTCCTTCGGGGAGTGCGATGCTGCTGTGCTCTCCATCGGGAAATCTGACATAGACACCACTGCCTCCGTGTGTGTGTGTGTGTGTGTGTGTGTGTGTGTGTGTGTGTGTGTGTGTGTGTGTGTGGTTGGTTGTGTGTGTGTGTGTGTGTGTGTGTGTGTGTGTGTGTGCGTGTGCGCGGCCCTCTTTCGTGCAGAATAGTACATACAACCCACTTTCAAATCTCGAGTATTTTGGCTGTGACTGAAGTAGATTAGACTGAGGTCGCTGGCCTGACTTTACACTCCGTCTGCACGGGAGGTTATTACCTCTTCTAGCAAGGAGGTTGAAATATCAGTTCATTCCGCTTCCTGTCTGCCTTCTGTCGTCAGCTACCGTGGTGGCATCAGTCAGCCACAACAAAGTGGAGTGGATGGATATACCTGAACTCAGTGAGAGAGGTGTCGGGTCGTTGTGGGCAAAGGATCAGACGATTAGATGTTGATTGTGAGACGAATCGGTATCCGGATTCGGCCTGTCTCTGTGTGTGTGTGTGTGTGTGTGTGTGTGTGTGTGTGTTTTGAAGGGCCAATGATCTCAGTTGGAGGGATTGGGAATACTGAGAAACTAACAAACAAACAAAACAAGATTGTTGTAGCTTTCGTTATAACAATGATGAACATGATGTTGATGATAATACTGCTGCTGATACTACTCAGTACTGCTACTACTACTACTACTACTAACAGTATTGTTATGATTACGATTGTTACTATTATTATTATTATTATTTATATGCGAATACAAAAGTCATTCAACTGCAAATGAAGTAATGATCATGACATAAATAATTTCACACACTCACTGCAAACAGACATTATAACACCACAGATCGAATCCAAACAACACACACACACACACACACACACACACACACACACACACACACACACACACACGCGCGCGCGCTCGCGCGCGCACACACACAACACACACACACGCACGCACGCATGCACGCACGCACGCACGCACACACGCACACAGAGTTTTACACACAGGTTCTCACAAAACATTCACAGCATGAATGACAGTAAGTGTCAGTGATACCCTGAGGAGGAAACGTTTGTGGATTTGCGAGAAACTTTTGTGAGATGAAATAACATTTTATCTTTCTGAGGGGGGAAAAAGACCCAGCAGATTAGATAACTGTTCATCATGGCGGATGTTCGTGGAGTGTACTGAGTGCTCTCTTGAATATTTACTTTCTCTGTCTCTCTATGTCTCTGTCTCTCTAAACCTCTCTCTCCGGCTCGCTTCCGTTCCGTACAGATGTGAGCGATGTTGTGTCTCTCAGCTGTGTTATACTCGTACATTACACATGTATTAAGTATTAAGTATAACTACATTTATATGCGTACGTGTTTGTGTGTCTCTTAGAACAACGGCAGATGTGTAAGTCGGCCAAAGTGCTAATATCTTCACCGTTGGAAAATAAAGATTCATTCATTCATTCATTCATTCATTCTCTCTCTCAAGGCCTGACTAAGCGCGTTGGGTTACGCTGCTGGTCAGGCATCTGCTTGGCAGATGTGGTGTAGCGTATATGGATTTGTTCGAACGCAGTGACGCCTCCTTGAGCTACTGATACTGATACTGATACTCTCTCTCTCTCTCTCTGTCTCTCTCTCTCTCCGGCTCTCTGTCTCTCTGTCTGCCGTCTGTCTGTCTGTCTCTTTCTCTCTCTCTTGCTCTTTCTCCCTGTCTCTCCCTCCCTCCATCCCTCCCTCCCCTCTCCCCCTCTCTCTGCACTCTAAAATATGTATGTACACATGTATTGAAGACAAAAGTAGAGCCAGTATATGGCGATGCGTTCTCCTACGATCCACACAGAAACATTAGTGTGGTGACGCACCTCCGAAATCGGAGTATGGCTGCCCAAATGGTGGGGTTATAAACGGTCACATACGCATAAAACTGAGCCCACTCGTGTACATACGAGTGAATGTGGGAGGTGGTGCAGTCCACGGACGAAGAAGAAGAAGAATTGTGATTAATTATACATTAGAATCCATTACAGCGAAATATACCGCGATAAAAGTACAACACAGTACAGTACAACACACGAGAGTGTAGTGATTATGGTACAACACAATACAAGAGAATACAAATACAACAGACTACAGAAAAACAAAAAAGTACAATATAATAGAATACAACACTACACAGCACAGTACAGGATAATGCAATGCAGTATATTACAATAAAGAAAAATTTTTAAAAAAAGAAAGAAAAAAAGAGACAATAACACGCATTTTCTTTTTCTTTTACATTTCCTCCAGGAATTCGTCTGAGAAACTGGGAATATATTTCTAGTAGGGGAGGGGCTGCTATTTTACATATCTAATAGGATGTAAGAGATATGGCTAAACAATAGTCACAGCCACAAATTATACTCCTATGTCTTCATTACATGATTGTCATTAAAAAGAAACTGGAATACGAAATAGTAATTCATAACCGAGA
>NC_134894.1:12147502-12172502 GCF_041734735.1 Babylonia areolata | reverse complement strand
CTTCTTCCCACGCTTCCTGTCCTGTCTGTCCGTCCGTCTGTCATTCCGTCTGTCTGTCTGTGTCTTGTCTGTCTGTCTCTCTCTCCCCCCCCCACCCGCCCCCCGCCTCTCTCTCTTTCTCTTTCATGCTCTTCCTTCTCTCTGTCTCTTTGTGTTTGTATCTGTATGTCTTGTCTCTTTACTCTCTCTCTGTCTCTCTCTCTCTCTCTCTCTCTCTCTCTCTCTCTCTTTCCGTACTGTCTCTTTTACTTTCTCTACTCTCTACCTGATCCTTCCGCCCCTCCCCCACCCCCACCCCTCCCCCTCTCCCCGCCTTGCACCACCACCTACACATCGAGCGAGCAGCATGGGAAAAAAACACACACACACACACGAAAAAGAACCTTTACTTTGTGTATTCCGCTTTCTAGCTCTTCTGGCGAGTTTACCTGCATCTTGACAGGAAACAGCTGCCGAACCCCCCCCCCCCCCCCGCCCCACCCCCATCCCTCCCTTCCTCCTCCCTCCCTCCTTTCCCCCTTCCCCACCCACCCACCCACCACCACCATCACCACCACCGCCTCCTCCTCCTCCTCCTCCACTCTTTACTATCAGAGCAGCTTTTCTGGAGGCAAGCCGGGAGCGTGGGAAAGCCTGCTGCCACATAATTGATGTCTGTCCGAACATACATCATCTTCTTTCAGGCAGAAAGTGAGCTGGTAGGGGTAGGAGGGAGGAGAGGAGAGGAGAGGTTAGAGAGGAGAGGGGAAAAAAAATTGGCACTCGAGTGTAGTAGTCCTTTTACCTGATGATTCTGGGAGATAAGCGCTCGCTCGCGAGCCTCCCTCCCTCCCTCCCTCCCTCCCTTCTTCCCCTTTTACTTACTCCAGCCTGCAATATCCATCCCTAACCTCCACCTACAGCACCACAACCAACAACAAGTGGAATCGCAGCCGGCTTTTTTCTGGCACACGTTTTTATCGGTTTTTCGCCGAGAAACATTGCGCGTGTTTTATTAAAAGAGAAAGTAAAGATAACTCTGCGGCAAAGCGGTTGTGGTTCTTTCCCTTCCCTACCTTCCTTCCTTCCTTCTTTCTTTCCTTCCTTCTGTTCCTTCCTTCTGTTCATTCCCCTGTCTTCGTGGTTGTGTGGTTTGATGTTTCCTTTTTGTCTGTCTTTTTTTCTCTGTTGTATAAATCTCTTGCTTCTGACTGTGTCTTTATTTGTTTCTCTCTATCTATCTATCCCCTCCCCCCCCTCCTCTCTCTCTCCCTCCCTCCCTCCCATCCCCTGGCCTTTCCTCCAATATATCGATGCTGGGCAGTGGTGTCCGACTAAGACCATCAGGACCAGAGAGAGGTAAGGAGTAGGTAACTGCTGTCCAGACTGTGGAGAATATCTTGACCCAAGTTACATCCCCACTCTCTCGGCCAAGAAGGGTTTCGAGCCGCCGGCGTTGGGATGGTTCCCAAAGGCCAACTGGCCTCCAAAGCTGCGACTAACACTAAGAGCAAGTGCGTTCTTGTCTCCTAGTTTGAGAGTCATAGTCCTTTACAAAATACTGAGTTTTAAAAGACTTCTCATTGCAGTGGAGAAACCATTGATCATACAGCTGCTCATTTTGCTGTTGGCCCAGCTGTATGCTTATGTCAATTTCGGATGCAAACCGAGCGTTGAGCCGGATAATTATGCAGTATATCAGTGTGGAATTAATTGATTTGTGGTGTTCATTGCAAACTGTCTATGATGATATTGATATATTATATTCATATTATATTGATATTAATGATAATGATTATTGTGGGAGTGTTGAATGATGTTTATCAAGATATAAAACTTTGTACTATTTTATACAGCAAGAAGAATTATGCGTCTACAAAATGCATTTTACGACTAGCTTACGTACGCACTAATACATGGGCGCACTAATACATGGGTGCACATACACACACACACGCGCGCACACACGTGCACAGATAGAGAGAGGGGGATTGGGGGGAAAACTGTCCGCTTCCGGGTTGGAATTAATGGAACCAGCAATCTCCACAGCTCAGGTTTGTGAAAGATCAATACTGAGCCAGTTATTCACACTTTGTGACTGTGTTGCCAGACTGTCTGTCGTGACGTGGAAGTGGAAGCGATGGTCTCACAAAATGAACTATTCAAATTGATAAATAAGAAAAGCGTCGGCAATGAAAAATACTCACTATTTTGCGGGGGTATATAGAAAGTAATAATTTGTTGATTAAGAACGTTTATTAGAAGTGGTTTTAGCTGAATTTTGTTTTGGTTGTTCTGTCCATTTGTTTACTTATTTGATCACGGTTAATCTTTTTCACTTAAAAAAAAAAAATGTTACGAAGTTCAAACACCCTTGCAAATTAATTGTCGTTGTAGTACTCTGCGATAGCTTTTTGTGTTAATGGTGTATTTCCTCTACAGAGATATGTATGAACTGTGCAAAATACTGATGATGATGATGATGTTTCCATGTGAGAAATATAACCTTCAATGCAATGGACAAAAAAAAGGGCGAAAAGGTAATGAAGGGAAACAGAGAGCCAGTCAAAGTAGGTACAGGCTGTGCGGGGGAAACATGGACAAAATTCTCCTGCCCCCCCGCAGTGGCGGATGTCTCTTCGAATGATTAGCAGAACCAGAGGAACTTGACAGCAACAAAACAGATCATTAATCAGCCCCTTTACATACAGACAACATTCCTCGCAGTCACGCTAATCGACGGGAATGAATACTGATGATCTCTGCTGCAGAGCAGCTTCAGAACAGTACATTGTGGTGGTACGTAGACAATGTATCCTCTTCCTGGCAAACACATCTGACTGCTTCCAAAACATTCAGCATCGGTCATCGTCTGTTCTTGCTCACGGCTGATTTCCGTACGTACACAGGCCGCTTTCCAAAGATTCTCAAAGCGACATAGGTTGGGTTTTCCCCTGTTTTGTTTCTTTGCGTACCTGTACCAGGAGTGTGTAGGATCCGCGTACGCCTGTCTTCTTCTTCTTCTGCGTTCACTCGTATGCACACGAGTGGGCTTTTACGTGTATGACCGTTTTCACCCGGCCATGTAGGCAGCCATACTCCGTTTTCGGGGATGTGCATGCTGGGTATGTTCTTGTTTCCATAACCCACCGAACGCTGACATGGATTACAGGATCTTTAACGTGCGTATTTGATCTTCTGCTTGCATATACACACGAAGGGGGTTCAGGCACTAGCAGGTCTGCACATATGTTGACCTGGGAGATCGTAAAAATCTCCACCCTTTACCCACCAGGCGCCGTCACCGTGATTCGAACCCGGGACCCTCGGATTGAAAGTCCAACGCTTTAACCACTCGGCTATTGCGCCCGTCCGCCTATCTGTCATTTTGATTGTAATCGAACGGTGTACTGGCCCATATTTCTCAACCAATGAAGCTCAACACTGGCACACTGAATTCAAAGGCAAGGCAGGGCAAAAAGTTTCCTGTGCCTCCTGGACTTGAAGGCAACTCAACTTAGGCTTGATCTAGGGCTCGGGAGAGGGCACGGGACGTTTCTGGGGTTATTTCTGTTATTTCTGTTGTTGATAGGAAGCTTTAAGCAGCAATAGTTGTTTGTTTCTTATAAAATCTGTGTGTTGAAACTTTGACATTGTTTTAACTTTTTTTTTTTCTTTTTTTTGCGCGTTTCCATTGGGAGGGGATTAGTTTCATTTACAGTTGATTTGAGTTGTTATGATGTGAATGTTTTCTAGCTGATTGATATAACTATTTAACTGGCCATTTAGTCATTTGACAACAAAAGACTTGTCTGCTTCTGCTGCGCGCGCGCGTGTGTGTGTATCTGTGTGTCTGTGTGTGTCTGTCTGTCTGTCTGCCTGTGCCTGTGTGTAAATTTACTGGAAGTTTTATGAGGTTAGGAGTAGGTCAGGTACTTGAGAAAGTTTTTTTCTTCTTATTTTTTGTCGGTGTTGTTGTTTTTGTTGCTGTTATTAAGGGATCAACGCAAACGTACCAGTAAACGAATGTGTAAAGTCTTCCAGAGATTTGTTCCTGATCATTTTCACCTGTCTGCTTCGCTGTACATCCTCTTTCGTCTGACAAACAGCTCACAGTCAAAATCCAGTAGTCTTTCTGACAATCACCAGGTTGGCTTATCTTAGGACAGACAAAAGCCGCTTGGGAAGAAGTAAGCAGTCTTGCATACCTTCTTTTTTTCCAAGTATACTACTTACAACATAATGGGTTGGCCTATATTCACCGTCAGTTCTGGCGTCTGGCATTCCGGGGTAGGATTCCACCCCATTAGACATTCCACACTGATTTCAGTCTCTCTTTGTGCCAGACCGTCAGTCAGTGAGGGAACACAGTGTGAAATCATTATGGAAGGTGAGGGATAAAGGACATAAGTCCTGCAGTCGCCACACAACCCACCCACATACATATACGCGCACGCGCGTGCGCGACATTATCCAGTGATGGGGTTTAGATGATGATGTTCGTCCTTCGAATTCGAAGATGACCATGGCTTCAAAAATCAGATGGAATATCGGTGGCTGTGGGTCCGGAGGTGACTGATGAGGCCAATCCGGGCCCTGAAGGCTCGCCCACATGTGAAACACAAGTGAGTGGGTGCTGTCGTGGCAGTAGATGTTGCTCAGTTGGGCCTTGCGCACAGCACGCTTTCGTTGCGCCTCGGTGATGCGCCTGGCTTCAGCTCCACGGGCTCCTGTGGTGATCTTGCTGCGCCAAGCTGGACGGTTCAGAGCAAGCGTCTCCCACGTGTTGATGTCGACGCCCAGGCCTTTGAAGGACGCTTTGAGGCAGTCTTTGTAGCGTTTCTTCTGCCCTCCAGCTGAGCATTTGACCGTGCAACAGCTACTTAGGCAGTCGACTGGCATTCTGACTACATGTCCAGCCCACCTGATTTGGGATTTCTGCAGGAGGGTGTAGACGCTGCAGAGGCCAGCTCGTTCCAGGACTTCTGTGCCACCTGATGTGGATGGGTCTGCGGAGAGAGCTCAGGTGGAAGCGACTGAGCTGTTTGGCGTGCCTGCTGTAGACAGTCCAGGTCTCGTTGGCGAAAAGGAGGGTGGTAAGGACCACTGCACAGTAGACCTTCAGCTTGGTGCTGGCGCTGAGTCCTCTCCGTTCCCAGACGTTCTCACGGAGTCTCCCGAAGGCGGCGCTGGTTTTGGCGATCCTGTTGTTGACCTCAGCGTCTATGTTCACTGCGCGAGAGAGCGTGCTGCAGTGCCCAGATAGGTGAAGTTATCGACTGCTTGGAGGTTCTTCCCCTTCACTGTGATGCGCAGCTCCTGGTGTGACTTTCCTGGGGCAGGCTGGTACATAACTTCGGTCTTTTGGGTGCTGCAGGTGAGACCGAAGTTGTCACAGGCTTGTGAGAAGCAGTCCATTTCACACTGCATCTTCTGCTCTGTGCTGGCGTTGAGTGCGTTGAGTTGCGCGGAGTTTAGATAGTGTGTCAAGGTCGTCCCGATTTGCCACTTCCTGCTTCCACTATTCCCGAGCTTCGCACGCGAAAGGCGGTGAACAACTATGTGTAGTGGTGAGAATTACTGCTATCATGTACCGGAACCTTTTACAGTCCTGTGGCACAAGCTTATCTTTGCAGTTCTGGAAGTACCCCGAAATCTTCTAGATGCCGTGCCATCTGGGTCTGTTGATAATCCAAGTGGTCAGTTTTGGCCTTTTTTTCCCCCCGTTTTCTTTTACCCACGCATGCCTGTTCAGTTGCTAACAAGCTCACGTGGTGTTCCATCCTTTGCTAAGCTGTCGATTCCTGTGAGCTCATTTACAACTTGAGGCTGTCATGGTTCTTCTTCGACGGACCACCATGATAGTGTGTGTGTGTGTGTGTGTGTGTGTGTGTGTGTGTGTGTGTGTGTGTGTGTCTGTGTCTGTGTCTGTCTGTGTCTGTGTCTATGTCTCTCATGTATCTGTAGTGTGTACTTTTGTATGTTCGTGTGTGTCTTTGTGTGACTTTAGGTGTGTGTGTGTGTGTGTGTGTGTGTGTGTGTGTGTGTGTGTGTGTGTGTGTGTGTGAATGTGTGGGTGTTGCGCGCATGCGCGAACAATGCTTGAATTTTAGACCAAATGCCAGAAAACATAGAAGCGCAATTGGCAGCCAGCACTGAGAAAGAAACCGTCGTGGTATATAGCAGCAAAGCAACAGCAAGAATCCTAATCATACAATACCTTTCATATCCCCCAGGGTTGTCAGTTCCAGCCTGTCAGGGAGGTGAAGAGACTTGCAGCGCTGCAGGCCCAGGTAACCACATTATCGAAGACAGTGCCATGAAGTGAGACTATCAGACCGTTCTCTACAGTCTTTTCCAGACACCAGGGGAGTGGTTGGGGGGGGAGGTGGAGTTGGGAAGGGGATGGGTGTTGGGGGGCGGGGGGGGGGGGGGGGGGGGGGGGCTGCAGGTCGCTCAACTGTTATGTGCGTCTGCGTCGATAGTCTTTCTTCGTTCTTTCTTTTCTTTCTTTCTTTCTTTCTTTCCGTCCTTTCGTTATTTTGCCTTCTATCGTTTTTCCTTTTATTGTTTCGTTTTATTTTGTTTTTCTTTCTTTCAATTTGTTCTTCGTTCATTCCCTTCCTTCTTTCTTTCAAGTTCGCTCTGTCTTTATTCCATTCTTTTTCTTTCTTTCTTTCAAGTTCGTGCTTTCTTTCTTTTTCATTTATTTTTCGCGCCATCTCTCCTTTTCTTTCGTTAATTCTTCCTGCTATCACTTTTTTGTTTCTTTCTCTCTCTTTTTTCAATACTTGATCAGTGTGCTAGGTTTATTATATTTTGTTTTATTTTTTATCATTTTATTTTATTTTATTGTTTATTATTTCATTTTTAACGGCAGATAACTGGAACTAATGCTAAATATCTCCTTTTCTTTCATCACGTACTTTTGTATAGTCTGTGTCTGCATCACTATCGACTGACGGGATCGTAACTTTTCATTTCTAGATACGCTCAGAATTGGTATGTCAAAATATTTATTTATTTAATTGATTGTTTGTTTTTGCTTGCTTGCTTTTCATTAATACACTAACCGATCAAAAGTGCTGCTGTTCCGGTGCTCAATTCCTGCTAAATCTCTAGCAGAAAGAAGACAGATTCATTCATTCATTCATTCATTCATTCATTCAGGCACTCGCTACCAACTGTTCGATTAACTGATTTATTGACCAGTTGATTGACTGATTGATTGATTGATTGATTACTGGTCATTTGGTTGGTTGATTCACTGATTGATTGATGACTGCTTAATTGATCACTGGTCAACTGGTTGGTTGGTTGGTTGATTGATTGATTACTGGTTGACTTTGCTCCTTCCGGTCTTCGATCGGTCGGGTCTGGCTGATCGAGTAATTGCTGGACTGATTGGTTGGTCGATCCGTTGATTGTTTGGTTGGTTGGTTGGTTGGTTCAGTGGTTGATGGCGGGTTAACCACTTTGAAACCCCAGGCCTTGGCAGTTTGTCACACCCACGTTATTGCGGACGGTGAAGGTAAGGTGGTGGGTGCTGCCGACACTGGTGCTGTGTTGGGAGTCTTTCAACTATGTGGGCTATGCCGCACGTTGGCTGGGGTTGGGGGGATCGCTCGTACGTACGTGGTGCGTACAACGTTACCTTTTTAAGAGTTTGTGTTTAAAGGAGGGTTGTTTTCTTACTTTTTCTTCTTCTACTTCTTCTTCTTCTTCTTCTTCTTCTTCTTCTTCTTCTTCTTCTTCTTCTTCTTCTTCTTCTACTTCATCATCATCATCACCATCATCATCATCATCATCATCATCTTCTTCTTCTTCTTCTTCTTCTTCTTCTTCTTCTTCTTCTTCTTCTTCTACTTCATCATCATCATCATCACCATCATCATCATCATCATCATCTTCTTCTTCTTCTTCTTCTTCTAACCCGCAAGGCCTGACTAAGCTGCTGGTCAGGCATCTGCTTAGCAGACGTGGTGTAGCGTATATGGATTTGTCCGGACGCCTCCTTGAGTAACTGAACTTCTTCT
The DNA here is from genome assembly GCF_041734735.1 of Babylonia areolata. Taxonomy (NCBI): domain Eukaryota; kingdom Metazoa; phylum Mollusca; class Gastropoda; order Neogastropoda; family Buccinidae; genus Babylonia; species Babylonia areolata. Next base: position 12,164,487 of record NC_134894.1, on the reverse strand, counting down.
TCTTCTTCTTCTTCTTCTTTTGCATCCCAGGACACCCTCGGCCTCCTCTCGGCTGTTTGTCCGTCTGACTGTTTGCCTCTCAGTCTCTTTCTCAGTTGTACACGCATGCACGCGCACGGCACGCGCACGCTCGCACCGACCCGATACAAGACATGATGGTACCGCTCTGCCCTTGCTATCTTTTTCATGTTCCAGAGCCATTTGTAACGTGCTGAGCGGGCGGGGGAATACTTATCGGTTGTTTGGGTGATAGCTTCATTTTGTTATCGCACACTATCGTTTGTTTGCCTCTCTCTCTCTCTCTCTCTCTCTCTCTCTCTCTCTCTGCGACCCTGTGTGTGTGTGTGTGTGTGTGTGTGTGTGTGTGTGTGTGTGTGTGTGTTAGAGAGAGAGAGAGAGAGAGCCTCGGAGAGAGAGAGAGATCGTTGGCCAATGTGCAGGCATGCAAGTGTGCGGGTATGTGCGCGTGTTCGACGCGGCGTATCTGTATGATATGAGCATGTGCATTCGTCCCAAGCGTTTGACTGTGGAGTGTGAGTGGGTAGGTGCTCGCAATCTTTCTTGTATATGTATGTATGTATATATATATATATATATATATATATATATATATAATTTTGTGTGTGTGCGTGCGCGCGCGCGCGTGTGTGTGTGTGTGTGTGTGTGTGTGTTTTGTTTTGTGAAATGAACGTGTCTGAAGAGAGGCACTTGAGCACAGAAAATAAGTGTCGGCATCACAGAGTGCCAACATCCTTGTTCATGAAAAAAAACCTGGTTTCTGGTTGGGATTTAAAAAATAAGATTATCTCAAAAATAACACAACATGTATGCAAATATTATCAAGTTGTTGAAATAAGCATTTAATTCACTGCATTCACCGAGGAAAGGAAAAGTCACTGACTTTCGCTGGATATAATAGGTATACCTTGACACTGTGGAGTTTGTCATGGCGAATGTTCTGACAGGACCGCGGAAAGTAGAGCAAGGAATGATAAACACGCTGTTGAAATTCTTGGCTTCTTGTCATCCTAAAAACTACCATCTACCGCCTTCGCACAGGACACTGCGGCCTCCGAGCACACCTTGAAGAGGATTGGAGTGGCAGCCACATCCCTATGTGATTGCGGCCAGGCTGACCAGACCCCATCCCATATTCTCCAAGACTGACCCCTGTATGAGAAGATGCGGCAGCAGTCCTGGCCTGGGGGTGCTGACCTCAACACCAAGCTCTGGGGGACGGCAGCCGGTCTTCACCGGACGTCCGAGTTTGTGACATCCCTCGGACTTCGACCCTGACTGCAAAAGAAAGAAAGAAAGAAAGTCATCCTAAAAACAAAAGTGATATCATCGATGAGGAACTGTTTCAGTCTTTTCGTCAGTGCTCTCCATGGTTATCTTGTGTCATGTTTGTGTTATGTAGCCTACTTTTAAAGTTTGAACATGTAATGTCCGAGAGCGGCCAGAGCAGACTCCCCAGGTCTTTTCAGGACTCTTCTATTCTTCAGTTGCTTCTGACACCATGTAATGTCTTTCTTTCCTCAAGTAGACTTGACAGAGAAGAAGACCAAGAGTACCAAGTATCTGTTTTTCTTGCTGTTTTTGGACCTGATGCATGTGAAATATTTGACAATCTCAAGTTTGATTAGAAAAATGACAAAAACGATCTAAAAAAAAGTCATGGAAAAATTGCAAGATTTCTTCGTGGGAGACACACATGAAGCTTTTGAATCGTATAAATTTCACCTCAGAAAGAAGGAGACATCAGAGTCAATCGAAGCATACATTGCAACACTCAGAAAGCTGGCAAAAACGTGCAACTTTGATCAACTTGAAGAAAGACTTATCAGGGATCAAGTGGTTGTAGGAGTAAGAGAAGAAGGTTTGAGACAAAAACTCTTGGAAGACAAACAACTGACATTAGATAAATGCATGTCAATTGGAAGGGCATATGGAAGTTCCAAAACAACAGCTGCAGTCAATGTCAGGTGAAGGAGATTTGTCACAAGTGCAACGCCTGTTCAGAAAGAAACAAGGAAACAGCATGAACTCAGACCAGAGTGAAAAGGGGTGTTCTGCTCTGGCCGCTCACGGACATTACAGAACATATTATCAATTGTGTCCATTAAAAATTTTTGTGTACATGTTGGGTCCTTCATACCTCCGAAGTCGTTGAAGATATGTTGCCGGTTCAGGCTGTTTACCTTTCTTGGTAACCATTTCACCGTTTCACCTTTCCCCCCCTTTAGAAACTAGCCAGTTATTTGTTTAATTGTGCGATAAGATATTTACTGTAAAGACCACCACCACCACTGACCTGCAGTGTGTGTGTGTGTGTGTGTGTGTGTGTGTGTGTGTGTGTGTGTGTGTGTTGGGTGATAGCGTCAGATTTACTTGTAGAGCAAAGTTCCCATTATTCTAATTAGTGGAACTGTTCGACCCTAACATGTAATATGTCGTCTTGATTACATTACGAAACCTTAATTTGATGAGAAAGAGTGAGAGACAGTGTGTGTGTGTGTGTGTGTGTGTGTGTGTGTGTGTGTGTGTGTGTGTGTGTGTGTGTGTGTGAGTGAGTGGGCAGGGGAATGAGGTAGGGGAATTATAATGGGCATTTGTGTGCATGCATGGATGTATGTAGAGAGAGGGTGGGGGAGAAACGTATGTGAGTATGTGGGTGCGTTAGAATATTTTTTGGAGATAATGATATTAATGAAATTTGGTACCTTGATTTGTTAAATATGTTTGTTTGTGTGTGTGTGTGTGTGTGTGTGTGTGTGTGTGTGTGTGTGTGTGTGTGTGTGTGTGTGTGTGTGTGTGTGTTTTGTTTTTTTAAATCATACCTTCCTCAAATCAGAATTTCCTTGTGTTGCTCAGTTAATATTTTATTCAAATGGTTGCGAAAATGTCAGCACAACAAACAGTTAATCTGACAATAAATGGTTTCAGTCAGTCAGTGTGTGTGTGTGTGTGCATACGATATGTATGTTCCATCGAGCTTAGTAGTCCTATTCAGCTCAGTGGTATGTTACCACGTCTTTTTTTGTCTTTTTCTTTCTTCGCTTTCCTTTCTTTCTTTTGTTCTTAACCTCCTACACTTCTTTTTTTTCTCTCCATTGTATTATCTACTTATCGTCTGTCTCTTAACATTGTTATGACAAAAATAAATTAATGTGGAGTGATGGCCTAGAGGTAATGCGTCCCGTGTGCAACATGCACTTAGCGTACGTAAAAGAACCCACGGCAACAAAAGGGTTGTTCCTGGCAACATTTCTGTAGAAAAATCCACTTGGATAGGAAAAAAACAAATAAACCTGCACGCAGCAAAAAATACCAAAAAAAAAAAAGGGTGACGCTGAAGTGTAGCGACGCGCTCTCCTTGGGGAGAGCAGCCCGAATTTCACACAGAGAAATCTGTTGTGATAAAATGAAATACGTTTCAGTTTCAGTAGCTCAAAGAGGCGTCACTGCGTTCGGACAAATCCATATACGCTACACCACATCTGCCAAGCAGATGCCTGAACAGCAGCGTAACCCAACGCGCTTAGTCAGGCCTTGAGAAAAAATAAATAAATAACAAATAAAATAAAATAATAATAATAATGATAATAATATAAAAAATAAATAAATAAAATAATAAAAAATAAAAGAAAAAGAAAAAAGTAAATAAATAAATAAATAATAGATAAATACATAAAAAAGAACTACTACTAATAATAATGATATTTATAAGGCGCAAAAACTTGATGAAGTCAACTATTAATAAAAAATAAACTCAATAAAAAAAATTTAAAAAAAACATACAAATACAAATACAAATAATGTATCTAATTTTGAGTCTAAAATTACTAACTTACATGAACAACTACAAATAAATCTTAAAAAAAACATACAAATACAAATACAAATAATGTATCTAATTTTGAGTCTAAAATTACTAACTTACATGAACAACTACAAATAAATGAATCAGTCAACTATTAGAATTAATATCCAGCGAAATGGTTCCTCACATCGTCCTGTCTACCCCCCCCCCCCCCACCCCCACCCCACCCCCAACTCCCAAGAAAAAGAACATTGCGATTGTAGGCAACGACATGGTCTTTAATTAACCCTCTTGCATTCATTCCAGCCACTGCCGAACACTACAAAGTTTCGCTGTGAAATATGTGAATGCAAGAGGGTTAAGTCCGTCCATTTTTTTTCAGTCATTTTGGAGGCGGCGATCGCGTGCAAATAATACTACCTGTTCATCTTTCGTTCTGTCTGTCACCTAACACTGTGCAAGACCACTGGGTGATCAAGTTTAGTGTTGGCACACATTTTCACTTTGCTATCAGTTTGAGGCAAACTGAGAACTCATCCATTTTTTTTGCCATAATTAATCAAGGAATAAAAGCGAACGAACGAAGCAGTCGTCTGTTGCTCAGAGGAAAGAATCACTGAAGCTGGCCTCTTTTCTTTTCTTTTTATTTTATTTTTATTTTTTTACGGTAACCATGTACATTTTACTTAACTTTCAGAGGTAAAGCATGCTGGCGCCAAACCTTTTTTTTTTTTCTTTTTTTTTTGTGAGCATGAATTCGCGTTCACGAAATTTATTTATATGGGTTGTCCTTATTCCTCTCAGTCGCAATGTGTCAGCGAGCTGTGTTGCATTGTTCGTTTTCGTTCACAATAAACCCAGAGCTGCCATATTCTCCGGGGGGTGGGGGTGCGGGGGGCTGGGGGGGGGGGGGGGGGGGTGGTAGCATAGTAGGCGGGGAGTAGGGAGCAGCAGAGAGGCAGGAGGTGGTTTGTTTGCAAGTAAAGGTGTTCCGCTGGAGAAGGGGTGGGGGTGATCTTAACTCCAGAGCTTGAACCTGCGGGTAGACTCTTCAAGTCATTGCTCTGGCGTTTTGCCATTGCACCCGTCTCTCGTCGTCATCGGGCCCTAAAGTTTGTTTGCTACCATGCTGACAACCCAGGCTGGGAACTACTGTAGATATATTATATATATATATAGATATAGATAGATAGATAGATAGATAGATATACACCCGGCAACAGTTGGCACGGAGCGGTGGGGTTGTGACTTGTGACGGATACTAGGGACGTTTGCGTCGGTAATTCAGATTGTATACGGCTTGGATCCTCGGGTGTTTTAACGATGGTTGCGAGCGTGTTTTGTTAATCAAGTTATGTGATCGTTTTTCGTTTGGGTCGACCGTCCGACTCTTCTCAGTGCCCTTTTTCGTTCCTTGTCTGCGAGCACTTTCTTGGTCGTCCGCCTATGTTCTTTTTTTTGGGGGGGGCGGGGGGGGGGGGGGGGGGGCGGGTTCTCGACGTTTGAGTGCTTTTGCGCTGTTACCACTGTTCTGTTGGGATGCAGAACTAATATTCGGTGCCAGAGATCAGTCACCAGGGTTCAGGCGGTGAAAGTGAATCGATGAAAGGACGCTGGGTTCAGGAGAAGTTTAGATGCTGTTAACTCCCTCTCTGAACTCGTGATGGCTGACAGCTGAAAACTGACGCGCGCGTGCGCATTCTGTGTGTGTGTGTGTGTGTGTGTGTGTGTGTGTGTGTGTGTGTGTGTGTGTGTGTGTGTGTGTGTGTGAGTGTTTATATATATATATATATATATATATATATATATATGTGTGTGTGTGTGTGTGTGTGTGTGTGTGTGTTTATGTATGTTTATATATATATATATGTGTGTGTGTGTTTGTGTGTGTGCGTGCGTGTGTGTGTGTGTGTGTGTGTGTGTGTGTGTGTGTGTGTGTGTGTGTGTGTGTGATTTCACATATAATTCATAACAATCCATCATCGTCCGCAAGGCGATGCGTAATTCGCTTTGTTTTCCAGTCAGTGTTGTTCAATAAAGGTCTCGCAATATTTCAAACACACACTGAACAACATTCGCACCTTTGTACATTTGGCTAATTGTCAAAATTTTGTTTATCTGCAGGCATATTCTGTGATTTTGCCCCTTTCTTTCCTCGGAATACCTTTCAGCAACGGGGAAGTTGATAACGGTGGATATGAACCGCATTGTATGTTTGGCTGATGTTGAGGGCAGACGTGGAAAGGCCGGGTGCCCAAAGTGGAATACTAATGGAAGGGCGAACAATGCGTGATTTTAAATCAAAATGAAGATCCTCATCCGGTTTCCCATACAGGCACGAACATGTACCCAATACGCAGCACCCATCCAACGAATGAATTATGTACCTGTCCATTTGATGAGGTGAGCCACACATGCAGCCATCGGCAATATCCACATTTCTTTCCCTGTGTTCTTTCCATTCAGTTTCGTTTCACAGATGGAAAAATCGTAAATTTGTTCAAATAACATTGCAACATATACTCTACATTTCTTGCCCTGTCAAGAGACGTAAAGAAGGCCAGTCAAAGAGTGGAGGGGAAGAAATGTAGAGTATATATTACAATGTTATCAATTAACCAATTTAGAAATTTTCCGTCTTATAAACGGAAAAGTACAGGGGAAGAAATGTGAATATTGCCCAGTCATCTGGTGAAAAGACGGCAAATGGCCAGGCGATGTACATAAGCAGTATTCTCACACACTATCAAATAGATAACATCACGCGGGTCGGCGCCCAATCTCTTGTTTTAATCGAATTTTTGAGGTTTGGAGACTCTAAATTAGTGTAATCAGCGCTAGTTAAATGAATTAGCTGATGTCCCACTGTAGGTCCGTGCGATAAAACTCGCGTGGAAGACGTTCTGACGTCATTTTCTCCTGCAGCGAAGGTTGAATTTCAGTTTCAGTTTCAGTAGCTCAAGGAGGCGTCTGCGTTCGGACAAATCCATATACGCTACACCACATCTGCCAAGCAGATGCCTGACCAGCAGCGTAACCCAACGCGCTTAGTCAGGCCTTGAGGGAAAAAAAAAAGAAAAGAAAAAGGTGAATAAATGATAGATAAGCTTACACAAATAAATAAATAAATAAATAAATAAATAAATAATAATAACTATAATGTAAAAAAAAAAAAAAAGCAAATAGATGTAAAACATGAAGACACACATTCACATATACACCCACACATGCATAACAGATATGCACCGAACATGCAGTTTCACAGATATGAAATCACAGTCAACTACATATAAACGTACATGAGCTCCAACACACACACACACACACACACCACACACATTACCCTGCACCTCCTCTACCCCTCTCCTCCACACACTCATTTCTAGTCTACGTATCACAGCTTCCACGGCACACACACACACACACACACACACACACACACACACACACACACACACACAGATGAACACTTACTTGTACAAGCGCACACACATATGCCCATATCTCCACACACATATGTACAAAGATATATATATATATATATATATATATATATAGCGAAGGTTGAAGCCTTCTGAAGGTCCACTAATACCGAGAGTGAAGAAAATTATGATATTACTTTACATTTCTCAGGATAGCACTTGTAGAAATTTTTGGAAAAGTACATCTCGTTTCTCATGAAGTGGAGTGATGGCCTAGAGGTAACGCGTCCGCCTAGGAAGCGAGAGAATCTGTGCGCGCTGGTTCGAATCACGACACAGCCCCCGAAATTTTCTCCCCCTCCACTAGACCTTGAGTGGTGGTCTGGACGCTAGTCATTCGGATGAGACGATAAACCGAGGTCCCGTGTGCAGCATGCACTTAGCGCACGTAAAAGAATCCACGGCAACAAAAGGGTTGTTCCTGGCAAAATTCTGTAGAAAAATCCACTTCAATAGGAAAAACAAATAAAACTGCACACAGGAAAAAATACAAAAAAAAAAAAAAAAAAAAAAATGGGTGGCGCTGTAGTATGGCGACGCGCTCTCCCTGGGGAGAACAGCCCGAATTTCACACAGAGAAATCTGTTATGATAAAAAGAAATACAAATGCAAATACAAATACAAATGCAAACTCTTGCAGAGTTCATCCCATTTTCCATGATGGATCTTGAGTAAAGACAGTTCATGATGAACTTCTTACGATCTACGGTTTGCGATTTACTATCGGGCACTACACTTCTCATGATGAAACGCACTGGTAATTGCCAACAATATTTTTCCTCTTGCAGCTATTTTAGTTGCCAATGTGTGACAGGGCGGGGGCAGGAAATCATCAAGGTGGATATTTGCTGTACGTTTTTGACAAACAGAATCATAGCGCCTTACTTTTTTCTAAGATATAGGTCCGTGTCTGAACTCATCCATATCTATACCCCGTCTCGCCAGCTCCGTTCTTCCTCTGATACTCGACTTCTCAGGATACCTCACGTTAGAAGTAAGACCTATGGACACAGATCGTTTTCTTTTCAATCGCCAAAGACGTGGAACAAGCTCCCTGATAACCTCCGTCATTCTGATTCCCTCGCATCTTTTAACTCTCTCCATACGAACGGCGAAAGAGACGACGTTAACAGCGTTTCACCCCAATTACCATCATCAAAATATTGCAAGCGGAAGGCTCTTATACTGAAGAGGTGAATGTTGACAAAGAATACCACAATTCTGACGACGGAAGCTAAAGGTTGGGTCATTCAGACACCCACTGGACATCCGAGGGGTCTGTGTAGAGGAGAAGAGAGGACTGGCCGTACTGAGTGAGTTAAATCTCGTCTCAAAACTCACCTTTTCCCTCAGCAATAAGTTCAATTGTGGCAGGTCCACTTCCTTTGCGTTAGCTGTGCTTGACTATGTGTGTATACATATGTATGTGTACATAACTACATGCATGTATATGAATGTGTATTGTGTGTGCGTGTGTTTATGTACGTTTGTGCCTGCCTATGTGTGCGTATGTGTTAGGGTAGCTGTTAGATACACATGTATGTCAAAATGTATGTATGCAGTGTGTGTGTGTGTGTGTGTGTGTGTGTGTGTGTGTGTGTGTGTGTGTGTGTGTGTGTGTAGTCACATTTTGGTGTGTGTATGTAACATAGATATGATGTATTATGTTAACAAAAGCGTTTTTGTAAAGCACCTAGAGCAGATTTCTGGATAGTGTGCTATATAAGTATCCATTATTATTATTATATAGGTATGGCACAGACATGCATTATGTTTCTTAGAATGAAACTGCATTCCATGCTCTCATTTCCACACCGTCACCTTCTTGATATGAGCATCACATGAAGCTTGTTTAGGCAAAACTCATCAATGTGTTCTTTGAGTAAAAGAAATGAGCACCCAATTGAGCGAGAATAAAAGAGGGACTCTCTCCATCTGATCTCTGTCTCCCTCTCTGTCTGTCTGTCTGTCTGTCTCTCTTTCTCTGTGTGTGTGTGTGTGTGTGTGTGTGTGTGTGTGTGTGTGTGTGTGTGTGTGTGTGGCGCGCCGCGCTTGTCCATGTGTGAGAGCGGTGGCGTATTGTATGTGTGCATGCATTCGCATGCATGTACATGAGTGTTTTGGTGCGCGTATATGTGTGCGTTTGTGTGCTAGTATGCATGTGTATATACCTGTGCGTGTTTGGTATTGCCTAGACATGTGTGCTTTACAACAACTACCCTGCCTGAAACCTAGGTATCTGAAACAAGTGGGCAGAAGAACGGCGCGAGAACAGATACTGCTAACACCATCGTAAGCTTTCCACTGAAGTTCAGATTCCCGAACAGGACTGTCTTTAATTAAGGCACTGACCCGCCGAGACCAGACTTCTTCATGGATAATAACTGTTTGGGTACCAACGGTGGGTGGCAGGGAGAGTGGTAGCACTCCCTTCCCTTTACCCCAACAAACCCTATCCCCCCACCCCTTTTAATTTTCTTTCTTTCCTCCGCGTCTGGACCACTGGGGGTTTTTTTGGTTTGTTGTTTGTTGTTTGTTTTTGTTTTGTGTTGTTGTTGTTTTTTTGTTTTGGGTTTTTTTTTTTCCCTCGCACGTCTGGACCACCACATAGTCATTCTGACCAGAGACATAACAGAAGACTATGTACACCTTGAGCACGGTGGTACCTATACCTATACTACCGGCTCTGGCTTTGGCCCTGGATCTTGCTTACCTGTGGCATCCTCCTCCTCCTCCTCTTCCTCCTCTTCCTCCTCCTCCTCCTCCTCCCACGAGGAGGGGCGGGCGGTGGGGGAGGCTGGGGCCGGCAGGAAGGCTGTGTAAACAAGACAGGAGGATTGCCTGACAGTGGAAGCCGTTGCCGCTCTCTGTTCCCACGCTTCTCCCCTTCCCACCTGCACTGCGCAGACGCCTCTGTTGGCACCGGGAAGGATGGGGGGGGAAGGAGTGGTTGGGTGGGGGGGGGGGAGGATCGCGCGGGTGATGGGAGGGGGGGGTGGTGGGGGGGGGGGGGGGGGGGGAGAGCGAAGGAGGTAAGAGGTGTTTGGGATGTCCCTAAAGGGAAAACGTTGGTGTTAATGACGCTGGAGAGAGCAAGCATGTTTCGAGGACTGGTTTTACTTATTGAGGAACAGGGTCGTTGAGCTTCTATTGGTATAGAGTCTTTGAAAGGGTTCTGAAGTGCTGGCTTTAGTGACAAGTTTTGTTTAACGTTGTTTGTACGACCTTTGTTGCAGCGATGATCGTTGATAATTTGGCTTTTAATTACGTTCACAGCAGTATCATCAAGTTTTAATCAATCAGTCACTCAAAAACACTTTATTAATCCACATGGAAATTAAGTGTTTTCTTCTTTTTGTTGTTGTTGTTGTTGTTGTTGTTGTTGTCAAGGCGTGAATCTGGCTTCGTCCGTAGCAATAGGCTAGTTATGAATGATTTCCTTTTTTTCCCGTGTTCTGGTGCGACGAATACCTTACCGGGCGAGGGACAAAGAGAGTCCAAAGGAAACAACTAACTTCCAAATCCTCCTGGGGGGTACAGGCCGTCAACAAGGCCTCCATAAATCTCATATCGTCGGCCTTGGCCTTTGTCATTCTATTTTGTTTCAAATACACATCTTTGATTCCGTCTCACATGTATTCCAACCAACCATACCCTCCCACCCCCCTCTTGAACCTCACTAATGTTTTTAGATAGTAATATTCGAATGTGAACATTTACATTTTAACACAAACGGTCGACAGGCTTCGGTGTCTGCCTGGAGGGGGGGGAGAGAGGTTCTGTGTACGAAGGAAATGGTGGAACTGTTTGGAACGAAAAATATTTACGCGTTAATGAAGGAGGGGAAAAAAACCCCCAACTTAATCAATCTAGACATTTCTTCAGTCGCTCTGTCCGCTGGTAATCTTAAGCTGTTAAATGAAAGATTGTGGTCTACAACAGTAATCAGTCAAACGTTCATTCATTCATTCATTCTTCAGGCCGACCATGGACCATGACGAATGATGCAAACTGATGCGATACACTTCACGATTCGTCACGTGACGTCTTTTCAACGAAAACGAACCAAACGAGATGAGAGAGGTGATCTTAATACTTCACAAGTACTCTTCTTTCACGCTAGGAATCATGCATTCTTTAAAAAAAAGAAAAAAAAAGAAAACGAAAAAAAAGAACAGTTCATCGTTGGAATAAAAAAAAAAGAGTCTGTGGAGAATAGGCTCTTTGGACGGGCGCAATAGTCGAATGGTTAAAGCGTTGGACTTTCAATCTGAGGGTCCCGGGTTCGAATCTCGATAACAGTGCCTGGTGGGTAAAGAAAGGGAGGAGATTTTTCAGATCTCCCAGGTCAACATAATTATGTGCAGACCTGCTTGTGCCTGAACCCCCTTCGTGTGTATACGCGAGCGGAAGATCAAATACGCACGTTAAAGATCCTGTAATCCATGTCAGCGTTCGGTGGGTTATGGAAACAAGAACATACCCAGCATGCACACCCCCGAAAACGGAGTATGACTGCCTACATGGCGGGGTAAAAACGGTCATACACGTAAAAGCCCACTCGTGTACATACGAGTGAACGTGGGAGTTGCAGCCCACGAACGAAGAAGAAGAAGACTTTTTGGTTTTTGTTGTTGTTTTCTTGTCAAGGACAGGGTTGCCCGCTAGGGACATCCAAGGCCCCGCGCGCGTCTGGCACGGGGTAAACGGCGGCCCGAAATCACCCCATCGTTCGTCTGCACGAGCTAGCTACCTGCCTGCCTGCCTGCCTGTATTATATACGCTTTGCTTACCTGGGTGCTTTTTCGCTCATCGGAGGTCTCCACGTGTCGGCTTTTGGCTTTCAGATCCCCCCCCCCCCCTCATCCCCCAGGCCCCCCCCCCCCCCCCCCCCCGCCCTTTCCTCCTTCTGTTTGTGCCCGTCTGTCTGTACGCCCGTCTGTGGCTGTGTGTCTGTCTGTCCGTCCGCCTGAGTGCCTTTTAGTATGTATGTTCGCCCGTCTGTGCAGATGCGTTTGACTGTCCGTCCGTCTATATCTGTGCGTTTGTCTGCCCGTCCACCTGTCTGCACGTCTGTCCGACTGTCTGTGCCCGTGTGTTTGTCCCTCCGTCCGTCAGTGTCTGTGTGTTTATTTGTCCGTCGGTCTGTCTGTCTGTCTGTCCGACTGTCTGTGCCTGTGTGTTTGTCTGTCCGTCCGTCTGTGACTATGTGTTTGTCCGTCTGTGTCTATGTTGTTTATCTGTCCGCCCGTCTGTGTCTATGTGTTTGTCTGTCCGTCTGTCTGCATGTCTGCTAATCTAACCCCCCCCCCCCCCCCCGCCCCATCCTTTTTTTTTTTTCTTTTTCTTTCTTTGCAGACAGTTGCCAAGCTGTTTAGCGTCCTTAATTCGGTTACGAGAGAACCAGGATAAGGTGACGGCAGGTAGTTGGTCAGCGAGGCTGAAGATGTTTGATTAAGATTGTGTGAACCTCCTTGGTCAGAATGTATGCCTGTGTGTGTGTGTGTGTGTGTGTGTGTGTGTGTGTGTGTGTGTGTGTGTGTGTGTGTGTGTGTGTATTGTGTGTGTGTGCGTGCGTGTGTGTGTGTGTGTGTGTGTGTGTGTGTGTGTGTGTGTGTGTGTGTGTGTGTGTGTGCCTCTGTCTGTTCTGTTTTGTTTCTTCTTCTAGTTGTTGTTCTTGTTGTTGTTCTTCTTCTTCTTTGTCGTCGTCGTCGTCGCCTCCTCCTCCTCTCTTCTTCTTTCTCTTTCTGACTATCTCTGTCTCTTTATGTCTCTCTCTGTGTCAGTTTCTCTGTTTGTGCGTGTCTGTGTATCTGTCTCTGTCTCTCTGTCTCTGTCTCTGTCTCTGTCTCTCTCTCTCTCTCTCTCTCTCTCTCTCTCTCTCTCTCACCTGCTCTTCTTCTGTCTGTCAGTTTGACTGTCTGTATATCTGTCTCTCTCTTTCCGGTATTTAATTTTAGGGGGAAAAAAAAGGTTTTTTGTTTGTTTGTTTGTTTGTTTGTTTGTGGGTGTGGGTGTGTCTGTGTCTGCCTGTGCCACTCTGTGTGTGTTGTGTGTGTGTGTGTGTGTGTGTGTGTGTGTGTGTGTGTGTGTGTGTGTGTGTGTGTGTGTTAGAGAAAGAGGGAGTGCGTGAATGAGTGAAAGAAAGCCGCTCGCGAGAATGCGTTTGTGCATGTGGACGAATATAATGTTGTGTGTTTTTTTTATGTTCGGGTAGGAGGGATAATGAGCAGGAAGAGGATGTTTTTTTTTTCAAGTTTAGGGTTTTCAAAACATGTCCTGATGTTGAGCTGTTTACTGTTATTCCATTCCGTAAAATATTTTTTTATGTTGTAGAACGTTTGGTTAAAAATGTTTAAAGAAAAGAGAAATAAAGCAAAGAATGAGCTATTATAGCAAGCAGAGCATTTCTGGTTTTCTTTACGTGAATGGTGTTTGGTATTTGAGTAGCTCCACTTCTTCTTAACTGATAAAAAAAACACCTGATAAACCAATCTTGACTGAAAATCAGTAGGGGTACTACAAAAACAAAAACAAAAAAACAAACAAAAAAAACAACAAACAAACAAACAAAAACAAAATAGGAAAAATGAAAAATGATCTAACTGCCGATGTTCATGTCATAGTTCGATACGCTACGATATCAGATTTTCTCTTTTTTTTTCCCCCCTGTACTTGTAATCGACATACACAAAGTTAAATCACCATTCACAGCCGCTATAATCTGTGATAGTGTTCACGACGACAAAAGAAAAGTGGACATTTTCATTTGTCACATTATAAAACATTTGCGTGTAATACAAGTTAAGCGGAATATATATATATATATATATATATATATATATATATATATATATATATATATATATATATATATATATCAACAACAGTAGGCTCTTCATGTCTTTAAAACTTGTATTCTAAAAAAAAAAGCAGCAAATTTTCGCTGTAAAAACAGCTTCTTCAGGCAAGGGTTTTACAGCGAAAATTTGCTGCTTATTTAGAATACAAGTTCTTTAAGAGATGGAGAGCCTACTGTTGTTGATACCGGACTTGGTATTTACCTCAGTGCTTTCTGCAAGGAGCGGAGCCCAGGACACGAAGAGAGTGTGAACTATCTGTATATATATATATTTGTCATTCACCATATGTATAAAGAGACAAAGAGTGGAGAGGTGAGGGGAATTGAAAGTGATGGTAACAGAAAAAGCTTTGCTTTGGCTGGCTCGTTCGTTTGGTTTTTTGTTTGTTTGTTTGTTTGTTGTTGTTGTTGTTGTTTTTTTTTACTCTTTTGTGCTTTGTTTGTTTGTTTGTTGTTGTTGTTTTTTTGGGGGTATGTACGTGTTTTATTTCAGACTTCCGTAAACAATTCACACAAGTAAAAAAAGAAACAAAAAAAAAAAACTCCAGGGTTCTTTAGAGTGACGGTTTCTTTGGGTTTTTTGTTTTTGTTTTTGTTTGTTTGTTGGGTTTTTTTTTTTGTTTGTTTTTTTTGGTTTTTTTGCTTCTCCTTACAAACTTCCAAGCATTTCTGGTATCCATGACATTTCTCCAGCCTCAGCCCACCCCGTACTGTAGCTCCGTGCGTTTGTAAACTGAGGGGCGGACCGGCAGACCTGGAGGCTGGCTGCCTTCGATGTGACCTCCACCCCGGTCAGCCAGCCAATAGACTGTGGGGGCAGCGGCCAGCAGGCAAGGTTGGCTGAAGGTAAAACCCCACCTCAAGCCCTTCACCCCACTTCCCAAATGACACACATCAGTGGCGGTTCCCCCTCCCGTTTCAGGTATAGTAAGGGGCAGGCCAACTCATTGGAAAGCAGCGATCGAAGAGGGGAGGAGACTTGGCGCCACGAACCCCACCCCACCCCACCCCACCCCACCCATCTCTTTGTGTCGTATCAGGCAGTCACGTGCCAGGCAGCAGGCAGCGGGTGCAGGATGTAGCAGGCCGGCACGCGCGGGCCGGCACCGAAATGACTGGAAGCTGGTGGTGCCTGGAGTTCTGGAGGAGGCGGGAAAATGAATCCCTTGACTCGGCCGACACACGCGCGCACACGCCGTCCTCTGTATATCGCCATGTAGAAGACGGACAGTACAGGGCCACACGTTACTAATCTGTCAAGTGATGGTGGTGAGTTGTAAGTAGAGTTGCTCAGTCTCCGATTGGTACCACCACTTTTTTTTTGCTCGTTGTGAACTCAGCTTTTTTTTTTCTCTCTTTTTTTATTTCTTTTTCTTTTTTGTTTTTGTTGCTGACCGGGGATCGATTGATTGATGGACTGGGGTTTAACGTCACCGATGACACTGTTATTCTGGTGATGATGATTTCACTGTTGTTGTCGCTGCTCGGGATAGCAGCCAGGCCATGATACAGCGGCGTTGCTTTCTCAGGGGGTGAGTATTGAACTGTTATCGATGAAGTAATTCGGTTTCGTTTGTAGTGTTTACGGTACTGTTAATTGTGCAGCCAGTGGCAAGACCGATTAGCGGCAGCGACATCATGTGCTAGCGAATAACAAGAACATCAATATTGCAGTTAAATTTTCCGTTTCATTATAAAATTGTGGTTGAAGTTGCGTATGCGAGTGCTTGCCGTGCATGTTCACGCATGTGTGTGAAAGGCAGAAGAAAGGACATGTGTCATAAAAGTCGATGAATGTTGGATTCACACACTACCTCAGGGAGAGACAGACAGACACACAAACACAGACAGACAGACAGACAGAAAGGAAGGAAGAATATGAAAAAAAAAGAAGAAAAAAAAGATTGCTCACTTTCAGGTTCGACACAGCACTGAAGTTCAACTCCTACACTGAGTTTTACCTCCGAGCCATTTTACACTTCCTTTTCCAGATTAAGATTATTAAGCACTAATCGTTGCAAAACGTTTGCACCTCATCATCATCATCATCATCCGTAGAGAGTCCACAATCACCAGGCAAATTATTCTGACACTTTTAAAGGGGGGCAGGGGTTATTAAAAAAAAAAAACAACACACTACTGGTGGAGTTTACGAGCTCCCAACGTGAACACGCCAAGGGACGCAGCTCCACCCACAGCCTCGGTCAAAGTATCGTTCCACTCAGAGATGGTTCGCGGGAGGAACGAGTGAACCTCAGTTCCAACTGAAATATAGAAGACAGTGGAAACAGTGTGTGAGCTAAACGTGGCTGGAAATTGTAAGCCTGCGTTGATTTAGACTCGAACACAGATAGATAGATAGACATTATAAATATATATATATATATATATATATCTAGACGAAGGCATTTTCCGAACTCCGTGGCTATTCTACCGACCGTCGGGTGAACCTCTCTACCGGAAAACGCTTTTCCCCCGGCGGTTCTCCAAGCCAATCACAGAGCGCGTTTCTGTCTCAGTGGCCAATCAGAAAGCGGGCTTTTTGCATTCGAAGCAAAAGCATCAGTAAGGCACATCTCGTTGAAAGTAACCAGTTTTACCAGCTCACAGTGAAATCTAGACTGCTTTTAAATCCGTTCAAAGCATCGACCCAGGATCGTTTTGAAACCCTAGCCCTGACCCCGGAGCGAATGTCAAAGGGAAAGGGGCGAGTGGAGGGTAAAAATGAGTGACCGTCCACCATCACTTTGGCCGAGCCGCCATTTTGCCTGATCACCTGTGGTTGAGTTTGCTTCTCGTTCACTTTGACAGCTCGTTC
>NC_134894.1:12140002-12142502 GCF_041734735.1 Babylonia areolata | reverse complement strand
TTTATATAGATATAGATAGTTAATATATGAAAAGAATAATATGAAAAAAAAAAAAAAAAAAAACAAGCAAAGAAAATTATAAGCGCGATGACACCGTGTAGGAAGTATGCCCTCTTTGTGCTTCATTGTTTATGGGAGGGTTTATCTTTTGTCTGCCAAAGAAGACATATCTTCTGAAGTGAAATTTTAAAGCATTTATATTGAATCAGTTCTTCAGTTCTCTTGCAAATATATCAATGCAGTTCGTCAGTTAGAGACCGCTTTTTTTGTAATTTTTGACTCACTTGTGTAAACAAAGTGAATCTATGTTTTAACCCGGTGTTCGGTTGTCTGTGTGTGTGTGTGTGTGTGTGTGTGTGTGTCTGTGTGTCCGTGGTAAACTTTAACATTGACATTTTCTCTGCAAATACTTTGTCAGTTGACACCACATTAGGCATAAAAATAGGAAAAATTCAGTTCTTTCCAGTCGTCTTGTTTAAAACAATATTGCACCTCTGGGGTGGGCACAAAATTTGTTTTTAAAATGAAGCCTAATTATATGCAAACTGCATTTACTGTCATATTTATATTTTTTGTATTCTCTAAACTTGGTACTTTGATCTGATATTCTGACCCAACAACAAGAGCAGTCATTATTATCATTTTTTGTTCGAACAGGAACTTCTTTTGCTTAGCATGGAAGTTTTATTTATTTTGCAAACGTTTTGGTGCAGATAGTAAAAAGGGAAATTACTCTGTAGTTAATGCAGGGGACTTTCACTATGTTCATTCGCCTAAGTGGTCTGGCAGAACACATTTTAACGATTAGATTTTTTTAAAGTGTATCACAAGTGAGTCTTGAAAGCCTTGCCTCTCTTGTTTTTTTTTTGTTTTTGTTTTTTTGTTTGTTTTTTTTACCCTTCACTTCAAGTTGTTGCTAACGTGGCGATAGCACTGAGATGACATTAGTGATCGGTGAGGCTCTAAGCTCCATGATTTGAATTTGATTTAGTTCGTAAGTTTTCTCGACAAAGAATGTACTTTCCAGACAAAAAGCCACACAACAATATCACATAAAATACAAACATGCATGTATTGTATTGCTTGTCGTAGACCGTGATGAGAATGAACTGACAAGGGATGATTCGGTTTCTGCTCAAAAACTTTTTTTTTTTTTTGCGCTACAGGGCTTTAGAACGTGAGATGATGAGAGGTGTAGGGTTAGGTGGTTCGTTTCAGAATTCTACCTCTGGTTCCCTTTCATTTCACACATCCGTCCTTCCACGCTCAACAACTGAACTGTGATTACGTCAACAATGAAAGAGACAGGCTGTGTGGCTGATACGTTTGCTTGTCTACATGCAGCTGCCAAAACAACAGAGTGATAAATATCTTGTTGGCATTTCTCTCCTCCCCCTCCCCCCCTTCCCCCCGCACTCTCCCCCCTCCCTCCCCCCTCCCCACCTCGGCTCTTGTCTTGATGTATCTTTTTGTCAGTGTTTCTACTCTCCCCCCCTCCCCCCCCATCTCTGTCTGTCTGTCTGTCTCTGTCTGTCTGTCTGTCTGTCTCTCTCTGTCTGTCTGTCTGTCTCTGTCTGTCTCTCTCTCTGTCTCTGTCTGTCTGTCTCTGTTTGTGTCTCTCTCTCTCTGTCTGTCTCTGTCTGTCTGTCTGTCTCTGTCTGTCTGTCTGTCTCTGTCTGTCTGTCTGTCTCTCTGTCTCTCTCTGTCTCTGTCTGTCTCTCTCTCTCTCTCTCGTCTACTATCGGTCCAAGTACTCATTAATTATAAACTTAGTATGGGTTCTCTGAGGGGGAAAAAGGCATAGACAAAAGGAAGGGTTACATTTGGATGGTCAATTTCGACAGTGTGTTCTTCTGATGTGTTATATGTTTATATGTACTTTGTTATGTGTTCGTATTGATATGATGTGTGTCGATGTCCCATGCTTAGATAATCATTATTCGGATTATATGTACTTTGTTTCCTGTGTACTGTTCAAACCTTGGAGACGAACGACTGTTTGCCGCTTATCCCTTAGTAGTTTAGTTTACTTTTTCTTCTTCTTCTTCTGCATTCGTGGGCTTCAACTCCCACGTTCACTCGTATATACGCGAGTGGGCTTTTTACGTGTATAACCGTTTTTACCCCGCCATGTAGGCAGCCATACTCCGCTTTCGGGAGTGTGCATGCTGGGTATGTTCTTGTTTCCATAACCCACCGAACGCTGACATGGATTGCAGGATCTTTAACGTGCGTATTTGATCTTATGCTTGCGTATACACACGATGGGGGTTCAGGCACTAGCAGGTCTGCACATATGTTGACGTGGGAGATCGTAAAAATCTCCACCCTTTACCCACCAGGCGCCGTCACCGTGATTCGAACCCGGGGCCCTCAGATCGAAAGTCCAACGCTTTAACCATTCGGCTATGGCGCCCGTCGATTAGTTTACTTTGATTGTGTTTTTCCTATCTGTTCCATATTATTTGGTTTGCACCATTTGTGTTCTGATTTGTACCTA
>NC_134894.1:12130002-12132502 GCF_041734735.1 Babylonia areolata | reverse complement strand
AAAAAAAAGATACTTGGGGGCGTGGGTTGAAATCGGTGAACTAGGGGGGAAACTACAGTAAAAAAAAAAAAAAAAAAGAAAAAAAAAAGAGTTTGCCATGTTCTTGTCTACCTGGGGTATACAAACGGTGCGGCTGGCGCTGGGAGGTGGAGGTGTACCCGGCTCCGGTGTCAGGTCTATTCAGAGCGAGCGTGGGAACGGCAGCGGTGTTTAGGTTCTGGGCGATGAGTTTAATACGTTATGGCTGGGGCTCCTCGCTCCTCTCTCCTCTCTGTCTGTCTCTGTCCCTGGCTGTCTCTGTCTGTCTCTGTCTCTGCCTCTGTCTGTCTTTCTCTGCCTGCCTGTCTGTCTGTCTGTCTGTGTCTGTTTTTGTCTGTCTGTCTGTCTGTGCCCTGTCTGTCTGTATGCATGTATGTATGTATGTATGTCTCTCTCTCTCTCTCTCTCTCTCTCTCTCTCTCTCTCTGTCTGTCTGTCTGTCTCCCTCTTGGCTCACCATCTGTTGACGTCATTTTCTGTCTCTGTCTGTATGTCTGTCTATTTGTCTGATTCTGTGTGTGTGTGTGTGTGTGTGTGTGTGTGTGTGTGTGTGTGCCCCTGTGTGTCTGTCTGCCTCTCTGTCTCTTGGCTCGCCATCAGTTGACGTCATTCTCTCTGTCTCTAGCTGTCTGTCTGTCTGTCTGTCTGTTTGTCTGATTCTGTCTGTCTGTCTGTCTCTCTGTTTCTCTCTCTCTCTCTCTCTCTCTCCCTTCTTTGAAGCAGATAGCGTATTTCATTTTAATCAGTTCAGTCTCGTGTGTTTAATTCACATTATAAAATCAGATAATTGTAAGGCACAGTGTTGAACTTTGTTTTTTGTTGGGTTTTTTTCGCTGTTAAATTACTTTAGTGGGTTTTATTGACTCACTTGTGTAAACAAAGTGAGTCTATGTTTTAACCCGGTGTTCGGTTGTCTGTGTGTGTGTGTGTGTCTGTGTGTCCGTGGTAAACTTTAACATTGACATTTTCTCTGCAAATACTTTGTCAGTTGACACCAAATTAGGCATAAAAATAGGAAAAATTCAGTTCTTTCCAGTCATCTTGTTTAAAACAATATTGCGCCTCTGGGATGGGCACCAAAAAAAATAAAAAAGAAGCCAAATTATATGCCAAATGCATTTACTGTTATATTTATATTTTTGTGTGTTCTCTAAACTTGTCACTTTGATCTGATATTCTGACACAACAACAAGAGCAGTCTTTATTATCATTTTTTTTTTTTCAAACAGGAACTTCTTTTGCTAAGCATGGAAGTTTTATTTATTTTGCAAACGTTTTGGTGCAGATAGTAAAAAAGGGAAATTAATCTGTAATTAATGCTAGGGGACTTAATTTGCTTTAAACTGATCTTTCTCATCTTAAACATTACATTATTTTGAAATTATACTCAATACATAAAAAGCTTGTGTGTTTTACTCTCAGTGTACATGGTTTTCACTATGTTCATTCGCCCAAGTGGTCTTTTTCGGAAAATACTAAAATCAATAGGACGAGTGGGCTTTACAGATCTATTGGCTGAGCCCTGAAGGTCATGGGCAAAAATCAGTTGCGTACACATATTTATACACATTCAAAGCGCGTGCTCATATTCTTCGCGAACGCGAACGACGCCATTTTGTTTCAAGTTGTTGACCTGCCCGTTCAATCCTATATTCAATGGACAATACACGATAACATGTGATGGAAAGTTGGAGAAGGAGACCGTTAGATATTTATTCAGAGAAAGATTTGTGAACGCCTCATCACTTACTGGATTATGCCCCAAACTGCCATAAAAATATCCACAGAATCAGTTGGAATTCACAGTTAAAAATTGTAAACCATGCGAGTTAATACCCTTGAATTGATCACGATGAAACGAAAACATTTCCAGTCTTGACTTTTCTCAGAATGAAGTCCTTTTCACTTCTTACGACGTTTAGAAGTACTTGTACTTGGCTCTACATGTTATTAGTTTAACAAAATACTAAATTTTAAAACTATAAAACTAGAATGAAAATAAAAGAGAAATTGAATCGACGTTGCCGTACTACATTCCCGGCGGGTGTAACTAAACTTGTACATCTATCTGGATCTAGAGAAAACGGCTAAATGTTGCAGTGTGATTGCGGCGATAGCCACGTCTCCTTTACCGCGGACTTAAAAATAATTTTTTATTGCCCTTAAAGATTTTTTGAATGCCCAAGATATGATTTAAACAGCGTTCTCACTGCGAATACCGCAATTGATTTATCGCCCTTTAAAAAAGTATGTTCAAATATTAAATTTTAGAACGTCAGTTAAGGAGCCACGATAGTGTAATGGGTAAGACAGTTTCTTCTCACCCGAACACTCTGGGTTAGGACATTTTTTTCTTTTTCTTTTTTTTAACCCGAAGCTTTATTATAACAAATACAGAACACATTTTAACGATTAGATTTTTTTTTTTAAGTGTATCACAAATGAGTCTTGAAGGCCTTGC
>NC_134894.1:12110002-12120002 GCF_041734735.1 Babylonia areolata | reverse complement strand
AACTGAAAAAAACGGCGTCGCTTCTGGATGCCAGTTCTGGTTCGTTACATCCGTAACGACCGTGACAATGCTTGCTCAGTGGCGGAACGAGACTGAATGAGCACCTCCCCTGGAGCGGAGAGCTGCCTGTATACATCCTTTCAGCGACAGTAGTCCTTGATGATTCTCTCATCGCCAAGAACTGTTGATCTATGGCCAAAGAGAGTGGCTCTTCGCTGGCTTTCAGCAACAGTCCTTTATGAATCTACCATCATCCAGGGACTTTAATCTGTAACCGTAGAGAGTGGCTCTTTGTTGTAGCTTACTACAGAGATATATTATGCATAGAAGTAGAGGAAAATTGAGATCTCTACAAGAGCAGGGCAAGGGTGGACGTTTTTTCACGCAGCTTTTGATGTGGGTTGATGTCGATGAAGATGCTGCAACGGAGATTCGCTTACCTGTAAAATATGCTTCCTTTAAGAAAAATTTTTTTTTTAAATTTACCCTAAAGCACGGGCAAGCAAGCATTTCTGTGTGTGTGTGATCGGAAGTGATTTTTAAATATTTCCTTATTTTACTTGGATTTCATGTATCTTAATGTTAATGTTCTAATTTTATTGGCGTGACATATGTTATGTGCATGCATACGTTGTTTGTGTGTGTGTGAGTGTGTGTGTAAATGTGTGTGTGTGTGTGTGTCTGTGTGTGTGTGTGTGTGTGTGTGTGTGTGTGTGTGTGCATTTTACTTATATATACGATTTATTCCCTTGATGTTTTTATTTATGTATTGTTGTACAATACCTTATGGTCTTAACGTGTGTGCGTGTGTGTGTGTGTGTGTGTGTGTGTGTTGCATGTGTGCGTGTGTGTGTGTGTGTGTGCGTGCGTGCGCGCATGTCATTTTTAGTAATCTTATACCCCTTTTTTGTTGGATGTTTTCATTTTTTAATATTGTTATGCAATACCCTATTGTCTTAACATGAGTATGTGTGTGTGTGGGGCGGGGGGGGGGGGGCGGGTTAGTATATCGTCAGCTATTGGGAATTCTTATTTGACTAGTTTTAATCTCTTCTTATGTTGCGCATGATTTTATGCCAGTGTTTACAATGAGCCTGTGATTGCACAACTTAATTTCCATGTGGATTAATAAAGTGTTTTTGATTTGATTTTTTTGATTGATTAATCCCGACGTCACCCACACCCGAGATAAACAGACTTCTGCACTTCTGGTCAGGAAATTTGAACAGGGCTCTCAAAGACGCCTCCATGAAACTGATAACGATCGACGGCGTGGTCCCGTCCTCGCAGTTAGACCATTTATTACACTCAACGTTGGGTAGTAGTCGACCATGAAAAATGAGACTAGTACGTCTCTCTGTGGTGTTGTACAAGCCCACGCCGTCCCAGTCCTCGCTCCGTGCGGTTAACTCTCTCCATACGAACGGCGAAAGAGACGACGTTAACAGCGTTTCACCCCAATTGCCACCATCAAAATATTGCAAGCGGAAGGCTCTTAGACTGAAGAGGTGAATGTTGACAAAGAATACCACAATTCTGACGACGGAAGCTAAAGGTTGCGTCATTCAGACACCCACTGGACATCCGAGGGGTCTGTGTAGAGGAGAAGAGAGGACTGGCCGTACTGAGTGAGTTAACCACCTCGCCATGAGGGCTGGTGAGAGTTTCATCAATGATTGATCGTCAGTTTAAAGTCATGCACGAGCCAACAAGAGATGGCAAGGAAAACGACAAAGTTACCCTGCTGTTTGTATGCCTTCAAAGTAATTACGCTCGTACTTCTGAGCACTCGGAATAACGTTTGGATAATTTCATTGTGAGCATTTTTTTTTTCGTCTTCAGTATTGGTTGGGTAATGATATGACTGCCAGTTTGATTCCCTTTTTGATAAAAAAAAAATTAGCATTAATGTTTTTATACAAAGATTATATGAGTCATTTCATGATTGCAGACCATCGAAACAGTGGTTATTTCTCAGTGAACTTCCTCTTGATCATGAGCATTAATGGGGTCAGTACATTACGATTATATCCGTGTGACTTGACCTTAAGGTTTAATGGGGTAATTATTAGGATTACATGTGAATGACTTCATGTTTACCCTCAACATTACAGCAGACAGAGAATCACACACCACCACCACCACCACCTGTTTAGGGTCTGCAGACACCAGATTTGCTGGCGCTAAGGGCTGACAGTCCTCTCCTCCCCTTTATCTGCTGACACCAGCACGGTCACCCTCCACCCCTGCCCTTCCCTTACTTCCCTATCTCACGGTCTGTGGCAGACACTTGCCATGCAGCTAGATACTGCAGCTGCTGAAGAACTACTTGTAAATGTCGTTTAACCCTACCCCCCGCCTCGGTCTCCACGTGTACTTTGGAACAGTTGATGATTCTCTGCTGAACTTTTTGGGGTGTTTTTTGTTTGTTTGTTTGGTACCATTCAAATGTGAATATCAACACTTTGACTAGATGTCTGTAATCAGCAGTATGTGTGATGGGGCATTAAACGAAAAATTCTTCCTGCAGTATCTGGAGTCATAAAGAAGCGTGATCACCGGCACAGGCAGACACCCAGCCAGCTCGTGTGGGGCTTGCATCAGCAGTGGATTTAGACCAAGAAGAAAGAAGTAACGTTTGAAAACAGGTACGAAGTAAAACAGGTATGATGAGAGGTTTTGCTGTAATCAAGTTTGCACAGCCCCTAGACCTTTTCAGAAGATTATACAGGAAGCAGCTGGCATACAAAATGTTTTCTGTATTCGGGATTTACTATTCGGCAGGTTTGTTGTTGTTTTTTTACTTGGGGTCGACTGTTCTCGGCTTTGTGATCTCCTGAGGCAGCCCTCTCTGTTAGTGGGAAATAGAAATGACAGTTACAGCCACTTGTGTTGAGCTGATGGAGGAGAGCTTTCTTCTTGTCCTTTTTTTTTTTTTTTTTTTTTTGTCTGTGCCCTCAAACAGACCGACCATCGCCCACAAACCCAAAGGAAGTATGTACTCCAATACCTTGCTCACCTTGAAGATCGGAATCTACGTTCCTGTGGTCAAATATATTACAGAAAACAGGCCGACTTCCCTTACAACAATTCTTGACACTTACTTTCTGCCAAGCAAAACGGCGCTTACATATTTCTTAGGAAACACCTAGTGGTTTTTACACTGTACCAACGCAACTGTGTGAAGCCACGTGAGTCGAGCAACGCTTCCGATAAGGAAAATCGAGAAATTTCGAAATATTTTACACAACGTTAGGCAAAAATGTTAGTCATGTCTGCGATGGCAGAGTGCATGTCGAATGTTAGACAGTGAAGCCAGCCAAAGATGGTGCGATCATGGTGTTTGGATTTTTGGATAACAAGTAGTATAAACAAAAGTTTGAAAAAAATGTGTTATCAAAATATTTAACAGCTGATTTTGAAATGCTGTCATAGAAATCACTTCGGGCAATATGTACATACGGACTTTGGGACTTTGATTTTTTAATTAAAGGTAATTTTTTCTCCCATTTGTTTCCTTTATTCTTTCTTTTTCTTTATTTCTTTCTCGTCATTTTTTTTTTTCCTTTTCTGACTCTCTCTTTCTGCTGTCTTGTGTTATTTCATTTCATTCTGCACGTAAACATAGAAGGTTGTTTTGTTTTTTTGTTTGGTTGGTTTTTTTTCGGTTTTTTTTTTTTTTTGGTTTTGTTTTTTTGTGTTTTTTTTCTTTTTGGCCCCCTTAGTTTTTAACCCTGACCGTAAAAGCCGAGGGAGAATTCCTGCGCAGAACTGTGCCGGGACCCTTTGATACTTATGTCGATCCATCCCAGAATCATTCCTTGGAGGTTAAACACACACACACACAAACAAACAAACAAAAACAACAACAAAAAATGAAATAAAAGGCACCCGCTCCTCCTTGACATGGGCTCCACTTGGGCTCTGGCATCCTGAGATTCAAAAGTCCTCAGCCGAGTTAACGCTACTATTATTGCTTTTTGACGAGCCGACAGGCGCTGAGTTGTGGACGTGGGGGTGGGGGGGGGAGAGAGTTTGGGGGGGGGGGGGGGGTTGGGGGGTTGTTCGCGTGTGTTTTCAATAGAATCGCCATAAATATTACAAAACCACCAACTGAAGAATGTTTGTTGAACAAAAACTGAAACAAAAAAAAGGGAGGGGGTGGGGGGGGGGTGGGGGGAGGGGGGGGGGGGGTAGAGAGACTAATACGTGAGGGTCCGAGAGAGGTAGGATGGTGTGTGTGTGTTTGTGTTTGTGTGTGTGTGTGTGTGTGTGTGTGTGTGTGTGTGTGTGGGTGGGTGAGGCGGGGTGGGGTGGGGTGGAGTGGGGATTTGGTGGGTGATGGTACCTCTGTGTGTGTGTGTGTG
Organism: Babylonia areolata; assembly: GCF_041734735.1. NCBI lineage: Eukaryota > Metazoa > Mollusca > Gastropoda > Neogastropoda > Buccinidae > Babylonia > Babylonia areolata. The sequence continues at coordinate 12,115,635 of NC_134894.1, read as the reverse complement.
TGTGTGAGGCGGGGTGGTGTTGAGTTGGGGTGGGGTTGGGGTTGGTCGGAGATGGTACCTGTAGGGAGGGCGGGGAGGGAGGGGGCAAGGGGGGGGGGCGGAGGATCTCCTTCAGGGACAGGTGTGGCGAAGAAAGCAGACGATAATGAGTGGCAGGTGAGAGGATAAGAGCCAGGTAGCAGGGGTGCGGTGGGAGAGGGAAGGGGGATGGGGGGGGAGGAGGAGGGAGAGACCCTTCAGGCCTCAAGAACTCTACCGTCAGGCACCGCTTCCACAGGCCTGCAGCCATAAACTGTGCCGAAAACCGTGGGAACCTGACGGGAGTCTGTGAGGAAGGAAGGAAGGAAGGAAGGGAGGGAGGAAGAAAAAAGGTATATTACAGGGAAGGAAGGGATGGAACAAATTTGATGGTTAAACCATGAGAAAGGTCTTTCTTTTTTCTTCCCTTGACAACACCTTAGTTCCAGTCGTTCCAGTTATCTTCGCTGTTAATATAAAAACAAAAGTCACTTGAAGTGTGTCAGACATTTCATCCACGTTGATCTGTCGTGCACGCGTTTTCTTTCCTTCTCTCTCTCTCTCTCTCTCTCTGTCTCTCTCTCCCTCCCCCCCCTCTCTCTCTCTCCTCTGGCTCTCCCTCTTTTCTCTCTCGCTCTCCCTCTTTCTGTGTTTTTCGCCTACCATCTTTCTTTCTTTTGATGCTTTCTTTCATCTTTCATCTTTTCTTATCATTGTCGTTCTTTGGTTCGTTCGCACGCTGTGACTCCCTCCTTGAAACGGAAACGGAAACTGAAACTGGTTCGCTCGTTCGTTCGTTCGTTCGTTCGTTTGTTCGTTCGTTTGTTCGTTGTTGATGCGTTATCGTAGTTCCTTCCCCCTTGTTGTCGGGGACACCTGAGACACCGCCATTCACTTATAAACAAGAGAGGCAAGGCCTTCAAGACTCACTTGTGATACACTTAAAAAACAACAACAAATAAACAAAAAAACCAAGCTTTTTATGTATTGAGTATAATTTCAAAATGTAATGTGTAAGATGAGAAAGATGAGTTTAAAGCAAATTAACTCCCCTAGCATAACAGAGTAATTTCCCTTTTTTTTTACCAACTGCACCAAAACGTTTGCAAAAGAAATAAAACTTCCATGCTTAGCAAAAGAAGTTCCTGTTTGAACAAAAAATGATAATAATGACTGCTCTAGCTGTTGGGTCAGAATATCAGATCAAAGTGCCAAGTTTAGAGAATACAAAAAATATAAATATAACAGTAATTAATGCAGTTTGCATATAATCAGGCTTCATTTTTTTTTTGTGCCCATCCCAGAGGCACAATATTGTTTTAAACAAGATGACTGGAAAGAACTGAATTTTTCCTATTTTTATGCCAAATTTGGTGTCAACTGACAAAGTAGTTGCATGTTAAAGTTTACCACGGACACACACACACACACACACACACACACACAGACAACCGAACACCGGGTTAAAACATAGACTCACTTTGTTTACACAAGTGAGTCAAAAATGATATCCACGCCTCCTCTTGGATGGAACAAAAACCTTCGGCTTGAACTTTCCTCTTTTCTGACGCTCTCCTACTTTCTGCCCCCCACTCCCCCTCCCCCCCATCCCCACCTACCCTTCGCGCCCTTATATTTTCTGGCGTCTCCTTTCTGTTTTCTCCTGGATTATTCACCTTTGTGTTCGGTTCCGGCCAGAAAGCCGTTCCACTTCTTTCCACCTGTTTGCACTCTGTGATATGAATGCTCGCTAGGGCTGCGGAGCATTTTACGGGTTAGGTGGGTGGGTGTGATGGTGACTTATGGAACGGGACGCTCACTGTCTCTTTCATTGCAGTGCTTGTTTTATATTGCCAGCGTGGCCTTTATGGGGTTTTCTTTCCCTTTGTTTCGTCTTCCTCTTCTTCCTCTTCCTCTTCTTCTTCTTCTTCTCTTCTTCTTCTCTTTCTTCTCCTTCTTCTTGCTCTTGCGTTTGTCTTTGTTGCTTTCTAAATGCCTTTTCTTTCTCTGTTTCTCTGTCTCTGTTCTTCCTCTCTTTCGTCTATCTGTCTCTGTCTGTCTCTATCTCTCTGTCTCTCTGTCTAATTCTCTCTCTCTGTGTGTCACACACACGCACACAGACACACACACACACACACACACCATTACGGTTTTAACTCTTTCTTTTTTCTGCTTCGTGTTTTAAATAAAAAATATCACCTTGCGAAAAGACAATATGCAATGACGAATAAAATCTGTTACTGTCAGTGATAACCCGTTTGGCTGGAGGGGCGAGTCCCCAGAAATAAATATACGCTTTGTGTAACGATTATGTTTTTGTTCAGATTTCTAATCGTTAAACTGGTGTCAGAGCGAGAAACTGGGGGGGGGGGGGGGGGGGGGGGGGGGGGTGGGGGGGGGGGGGGGGGGGGGGGGGGGGGGGAATAAACGTGTCCTTTGTTCTGTCAACAGACCACTGATACAGAAACCCGCCACCACACACTGCATTTTGCTGCTACTTCGGCGTCTTGGTGCACGGCCCTGGTCCAGATAGTCTGTTTCATTGCTATATATAATCTATGTCTTGAAGCTTTAATTTCTTTCGGGTTTTTTTTTTGTTTTTGTTTTTGGTGTGTTTTTTTCACTGCAAAAAATACAAGTAAAATTGATAGCCTATTTTGTTGGTGTGCAATCTAAGTCTTGAGCATTGATTTCTTCTCTTTTTTTTTTCACTGCACAACATACGAATAAAAGATGTTACGAACTCATGTTATCAGTTTTCATTTGGTTTCAACTGTTTTTGTTGTTGTTGTTGTTGTTGTTTTAATATCACAATACTAGTACAATGAATCCGACAGGACAAGAAATTCTTGTATTTGATCCTGTCGTGGGTGCAACATACGTTGATCCATCAGTCAAACATTCTCTTTTTGCGATGGTTGACAATGTTTTTCTTATTGACTCTCTCTGTTGAATACCCTTGGTGCGCGTCCTTTTGTTGATGATTCTTGACTTGTGGTTCAGCTGCATCATCTTAAATCGTCCACTTTCGGATTGATACTCAGCTGTGACCTTGAATGTAGCCCATTTACGCTTAGAAAATACACATTGAGTCTCGAAGTTCCTAACATAATTATGCTCGCGTTTTTTTTTAAACTGAAAATAACAGTTGATAAACTCTCGCCAAAGTGTTCTCAAACTGACGATTATAATCAAACATTGAACCGTATTGTTGAAACTTTTGAACATGTATGGATCACTTTTCTTTCTTTCTTTTTCTTTTTTTTACGTTTTTTTTTCAAGCTGCATAAAAATCGCAAACTTGCATTTTTGAAACGACGGAGACGCGGCAATGCTGTTGTGGCAACTTCCGTATTTTTACCGTCTTCTGACCTATACTTACAATACTACCATTAAGATCAGAGACGGAAACAAAAATCTGCACTTTCAAGCTTTCGTTGCGATGTTTAATAATCTTTTTCTCAAAAGGAATTTACGTCTGGGGAGAGAGTCAACTGGTTTGTTAGATTCTTGCATGCTGTTTATTTTCATTCGTGGCTGTCATTTGTCGACATAAGCCAGTGCTTGCGTCTGCGTTTAAACTGCAGTGCAATGTTGTCTTTTGCAAACTCGCGCACATTTACATTTTTTTTTTAGCAGGCTACTGATGCTGTAGAACGATCCGTGCAGAATTATATCCACAATGTTGAGAAGATGCAATAGATACCTGCAGCGGGAACAATTCACTTCAAGGATGTAAATTTCGCAAAACTGCAACACTTATATATGAGTATATATATATATATATATATATATATATATATATATATATATATATATATATATATATATATATTTATAATATAAACCTTCAGCTTTCGCGTGGAAATGTGCAACATATATGTTATTACCTGGTTATTTTGGCAGCCAGATTCGGCTTTGTGACGTCAAAGGAATGAAAATGTAAATAACGCGAAACTGAAAATATAATGAACATGAGTTTTTTGTTTTAAAAAAATGCTTATTAACTCGGTGGTGAGCACTGTCTCTGTATTTAGTCTCCGAGCCTTGCCTACTTTTTTTTTTTTTGGCCTTGTGTGTGTGTGTGTGTGTGTGTGTGTGTGTGTGTGTGTGTGTGTGTGTGTGTGTGTGTGTGCTTGAATTATATCTAACCACAACCTTGTGCTGACATCTCACATTAACATTACCACAAATTACAGGAATAACGACGCGTCTTTTAGGCTGTTTAGCAACCCAATTTAAATCACTTCGAAAAAAAAAAAAAAAAAAAAAAAAAAAGCTAAAGCGACGCCGGCATGCGGGCAGGGTTTAACTAACTAACGTTGAAAGGGTTAATGCTGCAAGAAACAGAAGAAGGAAATCACTTCAAAAAAAAAAAAAAAAAAGATAAAGCGACGCCGGCATGCGGGCAGGTTTAACTAACTAACTAACGTTGAAAGGGTTAATGCTGCAAGAAAAAGAAGAAGAAAAAAAAAAAGAAGAAGAAGAAGAGAGTGTGAGTGCCTGCTTGGTGGTGGGTATATGGTATAGCAGTAAGAGCGGTACAGCAGAGCTAAGCTGTTCTCATGGAACAGCAATATGTTGTCGCGGTGCCAAAGGGGGAGAGGTGAAAGATTCTACAGGTTCCCACGCTTCCAGAAGCCTTCCTTGTGCAGCAGGCCCCATTGCTTTTTATGTTTCTATGATTCACGCGTACACAATGTTTGCTATCTGGCGGCAGGCCTTTGTGTATCGGGACCCATCGCCCCCCCCCCCCTCTCCGTCTTCACTAACACTCCTTCGCGTCTCTCCCCCGCCCCCCGCGCCCCCCCCCCCCCCCCCCCCCCCCCCCTTTTTTTTTTTTTTTTTTTTTTTTTTTTTTGCAATATTTAGCCTTTGCTTACGTTTGTGCTGGAGAACGTGCTCTGTGTTCAGTTTACAGTGCCCCAGTGTTGCGTGTGCGCAGATAAATAATGTCTTATCGCTGTCTTTTTTTTCTTTTTTTTTGTTTTTTTTTCTTTTTCTTTTCTTTCTTCCTCTTCTTCTTTCTTCTTCTTCTCTTGCCTTGCTGCTGTCTGTCTCTGGTGTGTATCTGTCTCTGTTTCTCTTTCTCTCTCTTTCTTTGTCTCTACCCCCCTCCTCTCTCTCTCTCTCTCTCTCTCTCTCTCAGTGTGCTTGTTTGTGTGTGTGTGTGTGTGTGTGTGTGTGTGTGTGTGTGTGTGAGTCTCTGTCTTTCTGTCAGTCTCTCTGTGCCCCCCCCCCTCTGTGTGTGTGTGTGTGTGTGTGTCTCAATGTGATTATCTCTGTCTGTCTGTCTGTCTGTCTGTCAGTCAGTCAGTCAGTCTCTCTGCCTCTGTCTGTCTGTCTGCCTCTGTGTGTGTGTGTGTGTGTGTGTGTGTGTGTGTGTGTGTGTGTGTGTGTGTGTCCCCTCTGTTCCCCCCCCCCTCTCTCTTGATAAACCTGTCTCTCTGTGTCGGACGGTCTGTCTGCCTGCCTGTTTGTCTCTGTCTCTCTTTCTCTGTCTCTCTCTCTCTGTCTCTCTCTCTCTCTCCTCCCTCCCTCCCCTCCGTCCTCGCCTTCAATCTCTCTCTGTCATTTTCATATAGTTTTCATCAGTTAAGCAAGTTAAAGCCGAG
>NC_134894.1:12090002-12100002 GCF_041734735.1 Babylonia areolata | reverse complement strand
AACATTTAAAAAGAAATTTTTTTTAAAAATATCAAAACCAAAATAACGGCCTTTGGTCTCCCTCAATGATGATAAACACTGATTTAATCAGTATCGTTTGAAGAGATATCCGGACGGCGGAACCTCTTTTGGCTTTAATATCTTTCGCAGGGGGCTTATTTTGTAAACGAAATTAGATCTCTGTCCAAATGAAAGCGGAACCGGAAGCGGAAACCGAAAACACATTCGGCGCGTGATAGTCTTTCTGTATGCGTGTGCTTGACTGGAGGGTGTTCCTCCTCCTCTCTCTCCCTCTCTCTCTCTCTCTCTCTCTCTCTCTCACAGACACACACACACACACACACTCTCTCTCTCACTCTCTCTCTTACAGACACACAGACACATAAACACACACCCACACACACACACGAGCGCGCGCGCACGCCTAAAATCAAACAGAATCTATCAAAATGCGTCCTCGAATGGTTCTCTACACTTCAAGACTTCTGAGCACACACACACACACACACGCACACGCACGCACACACACACACACGCACGCACGCACACACACACAAACACACACACACACACACACACACACACACACACACACACACTTCACAATGAGAGAGACACTGTGACCAAAATGAACCATCTTCGTATGCCAAACTGTTGGCCTTTCAGCAGCATCGTTCGATTCTGGCTCAGCTGACACGACAATCGGGGTGGGTGACTGGTAGGGGGTGGGGGGTGGGTGGTTGCAGGGAGGGGCAGAGGAGGGAGGGGGAGGGGTGGGGGGGGGGGGGCTGGTGATAACCCGCAGGTGTGTAGGTACGGGAAGCGACTCCGTTTTACAAACAACAGAACGCGTGTATGACAGCAAGAGGGAAGAAAACTAAAGGTCACCTGGGCGCGTGTGTCAGAGCTCGCCGCAAAGTGTTGGTGGTTCCCGTCTGTGGTATTGCCAGCCCCCCCCGCATCCTCCCCTAACCCCCCACTTCCCCACCAGCCCCCCTCACCCCCCCCCCCGAGATACGAGTCCCGATTGTGCCCCATCTGTGTGTGTGTGTGTGTGTGTGTGTGTGTGTGTGTGTGTGTGTGTTTGTGTGTGTGTGTGTGTGTGTGTGTGTGTGTGTGTGTGTGTGTGTGCCTGCCTGTCTGTCAGTCTATTTTTTTCTCTCTCTTTCTTCTCTCTCTCTCTCTGTCTGTCTCTCTCTGTTGTCTTTCTATTTCTCTGCCTCTGTCTCTCGTTCTCTGTCTCTGTCTGTCTGTCTATCTGTCCGTCCGTCTGTCTCTCTCTCTCTCTCTGTCTCTCTCTCTAGCTCAGTTTGTGTACCATCATATTATATTTACACCACCACCATTGTGATTATCAGATTTCATTTGTTGTTGTTATGTTGTTCGCCTTTGTTCTGACTTATTTATCTGTCTTCCTAATCTGAGCAGTAAGCACTAGTCAGAACCACACGTGTAGCATTTACAACGAATGCATATTTAACTCTTTCCATACGAACGGCGAAAGAGACGACGTTAACAGCGTTTCACCCCAATTACCATCATCAAAATATTGCAAGCGGAAGGCTCTTATACTGAAGACGTGAAGGTTGACAAAGAATACCACAATTCTGACGACGGAAGCTAAAGGTTGGGTCATTCAGACACCCACTGGACATCCGAGGGGTCTGTGTAGAGGAGAAGAGAGGACTGGCCGTACTGAGTGAGTTAACTGCTAACATTTGTACCGCCGAGATATGGTGGGACACTCTGAAGCGACAGTCATTGGACAGGGGTGTGTGTGTGTGTGTGTGTGTGTGTGTGTGTGTGTGTGTGTGTGTGTGTGTGTGTGTGTGTGTGTGTGTGTGTGTTTGGGGAGCCTGGGGGTGGGAGAGGGAGTAGTGGTGAGGAGAGGGGTCTGTATGTAAGAAGGAAGTGGAAGGGAGGGGGAGGGATGCGGTGTACGCGCGTGCTTGAATGTGTGTGGATAAGCGTACGCAGGTGTGCGGATGTGTGTGAGTGCATGTGTGCGCGCGCGTGCGCACAGGACTCTATGAATGTGTGTGTGTGTGTGTGTGTGTGTGTGTTTATATGTATGTGCATTTATGTAGGGTGGGGGACGGGGGGCGAGGTTTTGTATGGGGGTGAGTGTGCATGTGTGTGCGAGTGTTTTTGTGTTTGTGAGTGTGTGTACGTGTGTGTGTGTGTGTGTGTGTGTGTGTGATTTCCCTCGCCTCGCCAGCCATCTCTCCGAAATAATGCTGACGTAGCAGCTGATGGGACCGGCATTGATGATTCATCAGCAGTCCTGGCTCCCACCTCCCACCCTCTGATCTGATCCCCCGGTACACGGACGGCTCTCCTGCCCGTCTCCCGTGCTGTCTGCGACTGTGAGTTAAAATGTTGACAATGGAAGTTCAAATAGAAATAATTATAGGCTACTGATTTAGATGCTATAGCAATGCAGCGTGTCCTTCCTCTGCCGATGAATTAGAACTGGTTGCCATGGGGGGTTAAAAAACAAACAAACAAAAAAACAAAACAAAAAAAACACAGACAGCTTGTGAATCCTATCGTGTGGCCTCCTACCGTTGTCAAAATGAGGAATATCGTCATTCCGTAAAATAGGTGCCATTTTGGTCGTAGTTACTACACAGAACCTGTTGAGGACGTCGACGGCGATACGGACATCTCACACGTACTGTTGTGATGTATATAAAACTATTCTCCTGCTACACTTTTAGTACCAAACACTATGGATGGGGTGGGGAGGGGGGGGGGACGTGGTGACTACGGACACACAGGAATGGGGAAAGGGGTGGTGGGGTGGTGGTAGGGGGGGGGGGGGGGGGGTAGGGGAGGGGGTAGTTAGGCGACATGGCAGAGACTCAACGCATAATGTTGCTGCTGCTGCTGCTGCTGCTACTGTACTAGCGTGCTGGCGTCATCGTTGTCGCTTCCCGCGTCTTCTGGAGAAATAGAGAGGCACCGGTTGCTAGGGCGAGTAGAAGAAAGTGCTGAGCTGTATGTACAAAGCTAATATCAGAGAGAGACTCAGAGTGCAGCAGTGGTGACGGGGAAGGGAAGGCGGGGTGGGGTACGGGGGTAGGAGGGGGTGGTAGTGGTGGTGGTGGTGGTGGTGGTGTGTGTGTTTGTGTGTGTGTGTGTGTGTGTGTGTGTGTGTGTGTGTGTGTGTGTGTGTGTGTGAGGAGTCTCTCATCATTTTCTGTTGCGGAGCAGTCGTCATCGTCGTTAACTGTCGTTGCCATCTTTTTTTCTTTTCTTTTTTTTATTATTTAATTTATTACAAGATGATGCTGTGAGTGGCTAGTTCAGTAGTTGTTTTCATTCAAAAGGACTGCAATGTTTCAGCTGTTGCTACTCTGCGCAGAGGGACGTCATAGCATATCGATGTACAGGTTAGAATTTTTGTGATTTATTGTTGTTTTTTTGTAGGTTTTTTTTTTTTTTTTTTTTTTTTTTTTTACTCCTGTGATAAATCAGTTTTTGTTGGATTGTCTTCGACGTTAATGACTGACCAAAGAGTGTATCAAGCAAGTGCGTTGTGTGTTTTTCGTTAAGTTTAGTTTTGAGAATCACAGTGTGCACGCGAGTGTTTATGGGTGCTGGTGTGTGTTTGGGTGTGCGTTCGTACATGCGTGTGTGTGTGTGTGTGTGTTTATCTATCTGTCTGTCTGTTTATCTGTATGCCTATATGTGCGAGAGCAGGAGCACGCTTTTGCATGACCTGTTGTATTTTGTTATTTTGTTATTTTTCTCTTTAACATTTTTATTGCCAGCACAGCTGTCGTGGGTATCTGTCCCCGGCCACAACCTCCACCCAAGTATCTTCTTTGTTCTCCAGCAAAAAAAAAAATAGAGATATGCTTCAACTCGATTCTGTGCGCGATAGCACGCGCATGCTCGTGTGTGTGTTCGTGTGTGTGTGTGTGTGTGTGTGTGTGTGTGTGTGCGTGCGTGCGTGCGTGTATGTGCATAAGCGAACACATCCTTGCACGTCCTATGTTTTTGCATGATTATTGTGTTTTTGTTTCTGCTGGATTTAAACCGTGCACAACAGTCACTTCCTAAATTGTGAAGGTGGGCAATATAGCTTATTTTTGTGATTTTTTTTTCTTATTCAACGCTTATTAACTGATACTCTCTCTTTGTCTTTGTCTACCATCATGCATTTGAGGTGAATGTGGTGTCTATAATTCAGTTCATTCCCACCCTCTCCTTGTTTCTCTTTCTCTCTGTCTCTCTGTTTGTTTGTCTGTCTGTCCGTCTGTCTCTCTCTCTCTCTGTATGTGTCTGTCTGTCTGTCTGTCTGTTCCCCTCTCTCTTTCTCTCTCTCTCTCTTTGTATGTGTCTGTCTGTCTCTCTTTTTCTCTGTGTATCTCTCTCTCTCTCTGTCTCTCTCTCGTTTTTTTTTTGGTTTTTTTTTCAATCTTGATTTCGGAAGTTGCTGATAAGGTTAATGAAGATGGAAAGTATGGTGTTCGATTCACACATGGTTTACAAGAAATGCCTTTATTTTTCTTTGCAGATGACATTGTTTTATTTTCTTCAACCCTAGCTGGATTAAAGAAATTAATACGATAATCTTGAAACAGCATCTGTTATCTTTGGAATAAATGGAAATCTCAGTAAAACGAAAATAATTTGCAGAAAAGGTGGTTATTAATTTTGTCAAAATCAGAAAAAAAAGGTTTTATGACGATAATGAAATTGAAATCGTAAGCAGTTATGAATACTTAGGTTTCCTCGCGTCTACCAAATCAAAATTGAAATCTGAAACAGCTATAAATACTTATTTTTTTGTCTTACTAAAACCTTGTTTCCGCGTCAGAAAAATTGTGTGCTATGTGTATATATATATATATGGTTTATTGGCAGCGTGAACACAGTGACATTCTCTATGTTGTCCGATGAACTGTGCATCAGAATTATAGGGGACTATGCGTTTTAAACTGCAGATTCAGCCCATTCATTCGCATGTAAACGGTTTCTAATTGTGAGTCCCAAAACTCCGAACGCTATGGTAAACACTGATACAGGTATTTGTATTTGTTTTGTATTTGTATTTCTTTTTATCACAACAGATTTCTCTGTGTGAAATTCGGGCTGCTCTCCCCAGGGAGAGCGCGTCGCCATATTACAGCGCCAGCCATTTTTTTGTATTTTTTTTCCTGTGTGCAGTTTTATTTGTTTTTCCTATTGAAGTGGATTTTTTTTTACAGAATTTTGCCAGGAACAACCCTTTTGTTGCCGTGGGTTCTTTTACGTGCGCTAAGTGCATGCTGCACACGGGACCTCGGTTTATCGTCTCATCCGAATGACTAGCGTCCAGACCACCACTCAAAGTCTAGTGGATGGGGAGAAAATTTCGGGGGCTGTGCCGTGATTCGAACCAGCGCGCGCAGATTCTCTCGCTTCCTAGGTGGACGCGTTACCTCTAGGCCATCACTCCACTAGGTAGGTATCCCCTCTATACTGGTAGCCGCATTAGTGTTCTGCGATACTAGTTCAAACTACAACAGGTGCCCGTGACGAGCATTCCAAAATAAATTTATGTTATGAGTGTTAACAGGATGAACTGCTGTCAAACTGCTACTTAAAAAAGGGCGTCTGTAGCAAATCTATCTATATATATATATATATATATATATATATGTGTGTGTGTGTGTGTGTGTGTGTGTGTGTGTGTGTGTGGAGAGAGAGAGAGAGAGAGAGAGAGAGAAGAGAGAGAGATTTTCTTAAGTTTAGTGTACTGCTGGTCGTGTAGGAGACGTTAGAGCTTTCCTAAAAGCATTTAAACAAGGAATGGTGGACTGTTATAAACAAGACTAGTCAAGCAAACTACACATTTGTAGTCCTCATGAAATATGCCATTCTTTCAAATCATTGTTGCAGCCAGGAAAAGAATATTTATCCGATCTTACCACTGTTAAGTCTATTATCAAATTCATTACGGACCAAGTATTGTTCTAATGTCAAGCGCATATGCTTTAGTAACCTGACAATTGAGCATATATTTTTTGACTGTAGCTTGATGAAGCCTTATGTACACGAAAGTGTGTCTTCACCAGTGACTGAGAACGTTGTTGTTTTTGACTTTTTGCATTCATTATCAGTTGTTTCGCTTGTCAGTTTAACGACTTCTCTTTTACGAAGTCCTTTAAGTAATTTCCTGTAATTGTATTTAGATTTTTTTTTTCAAATTTCACCCACATTTCACCCTCATTTGCCCAGTTTCCCCTAAACCTCCATTCATTCACATCTTCCACCCCTTCTAACCGATAATACTCAAATGTATTCATAAATACTTTAACAAAACGTCTTCAATCACCGATATGTGTGACGGGACATTAAACAAAAAATCATACTCCTCCACTGTTAAGTTCAAGTCATATCTCATTAAATTCAGAATTGAGCAAAACAAACTTAATAAGCGTTATGACCAACAACAAAAAAGAACGTGGGGGGGGGGGGGGGAAGCTGTTCGTTTTTGTAGAGGAAACGAAGATGATCCATGCAGTGTCAATATGTCAACAGTATGATGTGATGTTTTGTGAAAGAAATGCCCGTCCAAACATATGTACATTTTAAGGCGGATTCCCCAATTACCCCCCACTTGCTTCAAAATGAAAAACAGAATTGTGACAAGAGATGTCGGAATGTTTATTTTCTGTGCGTTACAAAAGAGAGCAAGAAAACTCCAACACTTAAATGCGAAGACGTATTTCTAAATTACCCTTAACTCGTTATTTTCTTTGAGCTTTTAGTTATAATCATCAACGTCACGTCCTGACTAATTATTGCTGTTCATCCTGTTTAAGGTTTGGCGTGTGTGTGTGTGTGTATGTGTGTGTGTGTGTGTGTGTGTGTGTGTGTGTGTGTGTGTGTGTACACAACACGTGTAACCATAATTATGTTCTGAGCTCTCTCTCTCTCTCTCTCTCTCTCTCTCTCTCTCTCTCTCTCTCAGAGGAAAGATAAAGATAAACAGTTTCATGTACATCGTTTTCTTAAGAATAGCAATTGTGCTTATGTTTTGCTTGCAGTTACTGTGGCACTGAAGGCAAAGAAATGTTTTGTTTTGTTAGTTTTGTTGTTGTTGTTGTTTGGGGTTTTTTTAAGATTTTCTTTTTTAATGGAAACCAACAACTGTTTGCAAGCTAATCACGCTTACTTCATTGCCTTCGTTGCGAATGGGATAGGGAGGAGGGGGGGGGGGTTCGGGGGCGGAGGTACGGGGGCTGGGGGGGGGGAAGGGTATGGGGGAAGTAGTGGTGGCGGAGAAACTTTTCCTTCCACGATTCATCCTTCGCACGTGCAAGCTGTCAAGGGCGTGAAGAAACCCTGACCTACATTTCATTGCTGCGCCAGCCCTTTCACCCCGCCATACAGACAGACAAACAGGCAGGCAGGGGCCAAAGCTATGGCAGACAGAGAGAGAGAGAGAGAGAGGGAGCAGGTTAGGTTTGCGCGATCCGTCTGTGCCACCGAGAGATTCCTTTTGACAGAATGATCACCGCTGTGCAGGTGTTGCGGCGTTTCCAGTTAGAACGAACACTGTAACGTGAAACGTGAAGATGGTTGGTTGGGATTGACTGGAGGCAGGGGCTGTTCGTTCTGTGTGTGTGTGTGTGTGTGTGTGTGTGTGTGTGGATGAATTATCATGCAATTAGAAAGGGGAATCACTAGTGTCTGTAAGGATGTTAAGATTGTTTATGGATTGATCTTCAACAGTTGGTAGTACCATCGGCAGGCTATTGGAGATGCGGTGTCGAATACTGATTGTATTCGGTTTGTGATTTTTTTTTTTCCATTGCTCTGCCAACTCTGGTATTGTTCCTGCTCTGTCTCCTGGTGCTGCTGCTGATCGTGATGATGATGATGATGATGATGATGACTAGGCGTCTTTATTCGTTTGTTACAAGTTGTTAGGTATGCAACAACAAAAACACGTCGGCGTGGATGATAATTTGATTGGAGAAAATCTTTGGGATCGGTTTTTAGTTCGTGGTGTGCTGTCTCTTGCTCTCGCTCTCTCTCTATGTATAGCTATCTCTCTCTAAAGAGCGAGGAGTTTCAGATGTCTGTATCGTTATGGTAGTATCAGTTATTTGTATACTCTGAGGTTCTGAAGAACACAATTACAACAGTTAATGCTGAAACAAATTTTGCGATCTTTGAATTTATTCGCTGAGGAAGCTGAAATGACAAACGTATCTTCGGCGTGGAGTCCTGCCTCTGTGTGTACTGTTGATTGACAGTCTGGTGGATTGTGTGCTGCTGGGGTGATGAGAGCTGATAAGTCTTTGGTTTCTATCTCTCAGGGGGCGGGTTGTTATCCTCCCCAATCCATTGCGCTTTGATTGTTTGCTTGGCTGCTGGCCTTTCGGGTGAGATTTGTTGGGGGGTTTGTGTATTTTTTTGTTTTTTTTTTACTGTGGACAGAGGTCCCAGCACAACATCTACAACAGAATCGGTGGCAATGAATAAATTGTTCCTGGTAAAATTTTGAAATATGCATACAAGCAGAAAAGGCGTCTCTGTATTGGGGAGAGGCTCTTTCAGAATAACAGAATATCGAGAAAAACGAACATTGCTGCTCATTGTTCAGCCGACCGCACAGCACCATATCAGGACTGACCAGCCATGAAAAACACAGCCCTGTCAAATACAAAACTCCGGTTCTTCAGAAGAAAATAAACCCGACATTATTGTTTATTGTCCAGCCGTCCGCACAGTGTCATCTGCATGAAAAATCCAACCCTGTCAAATACAAAGCTCTGTCACATCACGGGAAAATAAACCTGCAAAAAGTTCATGACATGAATGCTTTTTTTTTCTTCTCATGTGCAGATACGAGCGAAACAGGAGAGTGGTATGAGATGAGATGAGAATGAGATGCAGCTGCTGAGGATGGCCATGCAGAAGGACCAGGAGCGAGACGCTAACGCCAACAATGTCTGCCACGCCAACAACAACCAGGATCAGGCCAGCCAGCCATTACCAGACCACTGTCACGTCTCCGTCTCTCGCCAGAGCCCCTCTCCCGGGGACACCTCATCCACTTCTCCCTTCCACGTTCTGCTGCAGGTGCCATGTTCTGATCTTCCACAGACCGTGGATCAGGGAAGTACCTCTGCTCCGTCACCAGACGTGAGCAGTCGTTCTGGACTGAACGTTTCTGTCAATCACTCCTCACAGTCTTCAGTTTTGTGCAACCATGAGTTCTGCCACACGGCATCGCTTACAATGGATGTGGAATCTTCTGCCTCACCTGACGTCAACTGTAACATCCTGCCTCCATGTTTGAAGGCATCCAAACCTCTGTGTGCTCCGGACAATAGGTCATGGAATCCTCTGCTGTCAGAGCATGATGCTTCATCCGGCATCTCACGGGGAGCCAGCTCAGAGTTGTGTGTGCCTGGAAGAAAACTGCCAGTCGGCAGCATGGCATCTGGTCGTGTACACGATGGGCGTTTGTTTGAGACAGAAGACTGTGCAGAAGTTGAGCAGTTCGTAACCGAGATAAAGTCATGGGCAGCCTCAGCCAGTGTTTCTACTCGTCGTGACTTTGAAGACGGTTCCAAACGTAGTGCTGGAGAAGAGACCTCAGTTGTTGACAGAGGGGCGCTTCATCAGTCATACGCCAGAGTTAATGACGCACAGGTTTGTGAGACACAATCACACCCTTGCCAAAACGAACGTGATTCTCCAAGAGTAATTGCTGGCAATGACAAGAACTCCAAATATTTTAGTTTTAGATTTTCCGCGTATCATCAGGGACAAACGCTTCAAGCAGAGCTGAACCTCCGGAACAGTGTGGATATGGATGTTGAAGACAGTGAGAATGACGAAGAACCAAACCGACCGTGTGCAAGTAAATCATTTACGCCGTATATACCTCAGACAGCTGGTGATATGGGTCTCGCTGGACGAGACCAACCTCCAACCTCCATGAACGCTTCATCAGACACGTTGTACAAGAGACCTTCAGTCAAAGTAA
>NC_134894.1:12082502-12085002 GCF_041734735.1 Babylonia areolata | reverse complement strand
AGAATACCACAATTCTGACGACGGAAGCTAAAGGTTGGGTCATTGAGACACCCACTGGACATCCGAAGTGTCTGTGTAGAGGAGAAGAGAGGACTGGCCATACTGAGTGAGTTAAAGAGTCACCGGGGCGCCGCATAGAAGAACTGTTCACCAGATTTCTCCAGGTCTGTCGACTGTGTGTCAAAGCCTGGGTCTCGTGTCGGAGCCTTGGTTTTCCTGTCCGTTCTGCAGTGATGTCGGTCCATCTTTTATTTCGGCCTCCCTCTGCCGTTTTCCTCCCTTATTAATTAACAGTTCTTTGGAGGATTGTTTCAGAAATGCCGCTGAATCTAGTTACGTGGCCATGCCAGCGTAGTTTTCTTTTCTTAACTCTCTCCATACGAACGGCGAAAGAGACGACGTTAACAGCGTTTCACCCCAATTATCTTCATCAAAATATTGCAGGTGGAAGGCTCTTCTTAAAGAGTCACCGGGGCGCCGCATAGAAGAACTGTTCACCAGATTTCTCCAGGTCTGTCGACTGTGTGTCAAAGCCTGGGTCTCCTGTCGGAGCCTTGGTTTTCCTGTCCGTTCTGCAGTGTTGTTGGTCCATCTTTTATTTCTGCCTCCCTCTCCGTTTTCCTTCCTTATTAATTAACAGTAGTTCTTTGGAGGGTTGTTTTAGAAATGCCGCTGAATCTAGTTACGTGACCATGCCAGCGTAGTTTTCTTTTCTTAACTGATGTCAGCAGATCTTCATAAGGTCCAAGGTGCTACTTGATGGTTCGGCGTACGTGTTCACTAGTGATGTGATAGTATGTCTGAACTTTAGTATCTTGCTCTCGTTTCCATGGCTTGAATTCTTCTTTCCAAATCAGCCATTAGGGGTGACGGGCGCAATAGCCGAATGGTTAAAGCGTTGGACTTTCAATCTGAGGGTCCTGGGTTCGAATCACGGTGACGGCGCCTGGTGGGTAAAGGGTGGAGATTTTTACGATCTCCCAGGTCAACATATGTGCAGACATGCCAGTGCCTGAACCCCCTTCGTGTGTATACGCAAGCAGAAGATCAAATACGCACGTTAAAGATCCTGTAATCCATGTCAGCGTTCGGTGGGTTATGGAAACAAGAACATACCCAACATGCACATCCCCGAAAACGGAGTATGGCTGCCTACATGGCGGGATAAAAACGGTCATACACGTAAAAGCCCACTCGCGTATATACGAGTGAACGTGGGAGTTGCAGCCCACGAACGCAGAAGAAGAAGAAGAGCCATTAGGGGCCATGTTTCGCATGCATACAGCAAGACAGAATATATCGGTGAACACAGGACTCTGGTCTTGTGCTTCACATTCCTTCTGTACAAGTTTCAGTCCGTACAGTGCTGATGTTATCTTTGCTGCCCTTGAGAGGATTTCTGCTTTGGATCCTTCACCGCTGATGATGGATCCCAGGTAGGTGAACTGTTGAACAGTCTCTAGTTTCTGTCCCTGGACAGTTTTATCGACAATGATGATGGTGTTGTGGCTGGCCATCGGCACTGATTTCCATGTCATATCTTGTCGATGTTTCATCCACTCTTTTAACAAGCTTTCATCCACTCTTTTAACAAGCTGGACGAGTTCTTGTTCACTGCCTGCCAAGCCGTCGGAGTCACCTGCGAAGCGAAGGTTCGTGATTGTACTTCCTCCAATGCTGACTCTGCTCACGGGATCGCCAAGTGAGTCAGTCATTATGCTGACCAGGAATATGTTGAAGAATGTAGGAGACAGAAGGCAGCCCTGGCGGGCTCCAACTGAAATGTGGAACCACTCTCCAGCAACAACCTATATCGCTTATATGGAGTGCAGTTGCTGGATGGTGTTGGGAAGCTTTTGCCCGATATTCGTGTTTTGAAATTATTATTGTGGCCCATAGTGTTTCCTGCCAGACTCTGTCAAACGCCTTCTTGAAGTCATCTGTTTTTGGGTGTGTTTTTCGCAAAGGGTACGCAAATTAAAGATGTGTTCGACGATGGTTCTTCTGACTTTGCAGATTCCAGCCTGTTCTTCAGCAATAATTGTATCTGCTTGAGGCTGTTCAGAATGATTTTGAGCATTACTTTGTTATCATTCAAATATAACTGATGGTGCGGTAGTTCATGTGGTGTTGGAGAATTCCTTTCATGGGGAAGGTGATGATAAGTGATTGGGTCTATGGCGTGGGCTGTTCCGGTGCCTGTGCGCCAGATATTGTTTCAGATGGCAGTTAGGATGTCAGTCACTGCCTCAAGCCCAGGTTTCAAAAGTTCAGCATGGATGTTCACGACATCCATGCAGAAGCAAATATACTGGACAGATTACAAAATAAAAATAATAATAATAATAATAATAAAAGAAACGTTCAGATCACTGAGACCAAATCAAACCATGTTTTCATATCTTAGCTGACCATCAAGATAATCCGAGTGCATGTGTTTTTTGTTTTTTTGTTGTTGTTTTTTTTTTGTGTGTGTGTGTGTGTGTGTGTGTGTGTGTGT
>NC_134894.1:12050002-12072502 GCF_041734735.1 Babylonia areolata | reverse complement strand
AACTCATAATAATAACCATTTGTTGAGAGCAAGGCTTTGACACTCAAGCGACACACCTGTAGGAATCTGGTGAGCAGTACTGTATTGTGCCGGGCGTCCCAATGACTCATCATCGTGCTTAAGATTTTCTTATTCAGTCTGAAGAAGAAGTACGTACATCGCGCTGAATCTTAATCCAATTGTGCAGAGACAAATCAACTAAAGCGCTTTCACACCGGTCATTCACACGCATCAATTCCAAGTAAAACTGGAGAAACTGAAGACAAGGAAGAGACAGCTAGGGTAGGGAGGCTATGTTGGGAAAAGATGGGTTTTAACTGAGGCCAGACTTGAAAGAGCTGATCTGTGTGGAGACCTGACGAAGCGAAAGAGAAAGTTCGGTCCACTGAAATGCAAGGTCCGGCCAGAGACAGAGAAAGAACGACGGCCGACAGTGGAGTGTCTGAGTCTGAGTATGCGTAAACAGAGCGGAACGGAAGCCGACCGGCCGTAGACAGCGAAGAAGATATAAATAGTCTGCATGCTGACCTCTTGTCTGTCATGTGGTCAGCTTATACTTCTTCCTCAGCTCTGTGAAGTCTTTGGGGCGCCGCACATAACTGTTCACCTGATTCCTCCAGGTCTGTCGGTTTTGTGTCAAAGGCTGGGTCTCTCTCTGCCAATAGTTTTCCTGTCCATTCTGCAATGTTGTCAGTCCATCGTTTTTTCGGTCTTCCTCTCCGTCTTCCCCCCTCAGGATTGTTTCAGCAAGGTCAGTGGATCTTGTTATGTGGCCACAGTGATACCAGTTAAGTAGTTTTCTTTTGTTAAATGATGTCAGTAGATCTTCTCTAAGGTCCAGTGCGCTGTTTGGTGGTTTGCCACACCTGTTTATCGGTGATGTGATCCGCAGTGTATCTGATGTTTAGTATCTTACGATAATACCTCATTTCCATGACTTGGATTGCTTTGTAACGCCATGTAAATAAGGGGTCACAGATGTTATGGACATATGTAATGGTATGAGCAAGCTATGACAATTATGTCTTTTTCTTTCTTTTGTCTTCACAACAAAGCCATGGAAAAACAACAGCAGGTAACTTATGTAGAAAATTAAACAGGTATATGTTTCGTCAATTGGGTATCTTCTTCTCCGTTCGTGGGCTGTAACTCCCACGTTCACTCGAATGTACACGGGTTGGCTTTAACGTGTATGATCGTTTTTACCCCGTCATGTAGGCAGCCATACTCCGTTTTCGGGGGTGTCAATTGGGTACTAAATCCTTTTTCTTTTATGAGAAAAGTGATTGCTTATTCTGGCTATGCACTCAATTGTCAACCGTTCTTTTAATATGTTTCAGTGCCTTTCAGTTTGTTCTTTTTTTCGTGTTCTTTCTTTTGTGTGTTCTGTCAGCATTCTGGTTACCATGATACACTGTACGTGCGTGCGTGCGTGCGTGCGTGTGTGTGTACACAACATGATACAACGACATCAAGATGCAATTCACCAACGAGTTTTAAAGTCATTTCAGATGAATAATTCAGAACATGAGAAACGATGCCACATTCAGTTCATAGCATAGGAATGCTCTACAACCTGTTCAAAATGGCCTTCAGTCGATGTGACGAAGCATAGTCCCTTGTATGTCTTCTCCCACCCTCTGCACTCCCCCTGTGTCTCCCCTCCATCGATGTCTTCCTGTGGTGCGTATGTTGTGGGTCAGTGTGTGTGTGTGTGTGTGTGTGTGTGTGTGTGTGTGTGTGTAGGGGGTGTGTTTTGTGCCTTTTTCCTGTGATTACTCATATCTGCAATTTGTAGTATTGTATTGGTGTATGCAGATGTTTTTCCACTTCTATGTCCTCATGTTCTCGTGTGTGGTATACACTATTGTATCTCAGTGTATCTAATGTGAGGAGGAAGGTGGCAGAATGGTTAAGACGCTCAGCTGCCAATACAGAGAGTCCGTGAGGGTGTGGGTTCGAATCCCGCTCTCGCCCTTTCTCCTAAGTTTGACTGGAAAATCAAACTGAGCATCTAGTCTTTCGGATGAGACGATAAACCGAGGTCCCGTGTGCAGCACGCACTTGGCGCACTGAAAAAGAACCCATGGCAACGAGAGTGTTGTCCTCTGGCGAAATTACGTAAAATGAAATCCACTTTCATAGGTACACAAATATGTAAGCATGCACTCAAGGCCTGACTAAGCGCGTTGGGTTATGCTGCTGGTCAGGCATCTGCTCAACAGATGTGGTGTAGCGTGTATGGATTTGTCCGAACGCAGTGACGCCTCCTTGAGAAAGTGAAACTGAAACTGAGGCGCTAGAGCCCATCATGTGGGGAGTTTGCGCCATGTAAGTACAATGATCGTATCATTATTGTTATTATTACTTACGTGCTTGACAATGTGCTGACTGTATGTTCTGACGTCATGTCGAAAAGCTGTGTATGTCACATAACTTATGTTCTAACCATCTGACCAAATCTTATTTGAAACACACACACACACACACACACACACTTGATAATCAAACGAGAAACTGACAACTGCACCATACATGTTGGGCTTGCCGTATATATTTCTAAAGCTACAAAAACATGCAAAATTGACATGGCAATCATAGTTTGGGATGGGAAGATGACTGAACAATGCCCACTACTGGGCATCTGGGGTACCCTTTTTTTTTTTTAATGTAATTGAAGCAAACTAAGGCAGCAAACCAAGGGAAACATTTTGTTCCAGAAAGCAGAATGGGGCAAGGGACTATATCACTGCTCAATTAAAATTATTAAAAAAAAAATCCCTAAGGGGTTTTTAAATGGACAGGAACATAAAATGATAAAATACTTAAGATTCAGGAGATGGTGATATTCCATGAAAGACAAAACTTAAACATGTATATATTCTTAGAAACTACAACATGCACATCATCATTCAATGCATCACATCGTATGAGAAAAAGAATATAATTTATGGGCATACAAAAATTGCACATGTCTGATCACATTTCTGTTCACATACAAAAGAAAAAAAAAAAAGAAAAGAAAAAAGAACCACAGTCTTATTTTGCAACTAAAAAAATTCCACACACATGACACTCCCGACTGCCCACCACAGAAGGCATGTCAGCATGAGCCTCCCCCCCAAAAAGTGGGTTGTCGTATGTCATCTGAATCTGTACACCTCTCATGCAAAACCAGAAAGAAATAAGGGAAGACAAAAATAGGTGGAAAACATACAATGTATCTGCAATACAAATTCTAAATCCTATCATAAAACAATGGAAGCAAGGCAAGTAAGCTAAAACATGGCACTGCATGGAAATAAGCAGGCTATTTTGTTTTTGTTTTTTTGTTGTTGTTTTTTTCTTCTTAACTTGGTACAATGCCTCAGGACAAAAATGCACTTAGGGCAAGGCAATGCCTACTCTACTGTTAATGGTTCTTATATATTGATAGCAAATACTGTAAGCATGGTGAGTATTGCCCATCAAATATGAATGTATGACAGATAAATAGAATAAATGGCTTCAGAAATCTGATACCCTTGTACACAACATACACTTCCTTGAATTACGTAATCTTTTTTGGTCATGGATATCATTCTTTATGTGATAAGTAAAACATCTATTTGCTATTTTGACCACCACAATTTTTGTTTCTCACATGAAGAAGCCACTCCTGACTTTAGCACTTCAGTACTTTTTTCTTTTTCTTTCTTTAAGTCATATTCTATTACTTGAATTTAATCTTAAAATCCCACATTCTTTCCAACAGAATAAGAACCTTTTTTACTTATTCATTTTCTAAATTTTTGGTTGTTGTTGATAAATTCTGAAAATCACAGTTGGGAGAGATTGTTTTTGGTAAGCTGCAAAAAAAAAAGGTCACATATACACAGGCAGATTTATCATGATATGACAAATAGGTACACTTCTGGTTGGGTTGAGCACAATAAGCTATGAATGTGAAAAATATTCATTTCACACAGTATATACATGACACGCAATGTCTGATCTTCATATGAGGTGGGCACTGCATGGGCAGACAAACATCAGATGCATATTCAAGACGGCAGACATAAGATGAATATTCAAGACATAAATGATAAAATAAGCAAATTACACACTGCAGAACTTTCTAATGACACAGGCCAAGCAGTAGATCAGAATCAGCTTAATGTACTGCAGTTCTAATGAAGAACATTTATAAAGACTTGATTACAGCGGAAGCATGCACCTGGAATATTCATATACAATAATATGAATGATTTATGTATAATTTTGCATTTCACTATGACAGGCCAATTCCACATATCCCCAAAGTCCAATACATCAATAAAAAATTATAAGATTTCGAATGTCTGCTCTTCCATGTACTAAAAAAACAAAAAAAAAAACAGACAGAAACAAACTGAATAACCCTGGGGAAAAAAAACAACAACAACAACTGAAGATAACACAAACGTTTTCAAACTATGTAAACTCAAACATCTTCACCGTATCAATAAACAACAATCCATCATAATGACAGACTGGGCCCAGGAAAGAATAATCCTGATAATGTTGTAGGAAAAGATCCAGCCGGACTAGCCAGTCACAAAAAAAAAAGCCAACAACAAAAAACAAAACAAAACAAAACAATAAAAACCTGCTGAATAAAACTTTGATGATGCAGTCATCTTCCTGCAAAATCCCTTGTCAGTATCACACCTGGGAAAGTCAGCACTGCCACTGTGGCACTGGCTGGATAAGCACCCTGAGCTTGTCCAGTGCTGTTTGCCATGAAGGCACAAACTTGCTCAATGTTAGCTGCTTTCTATTAATTTGTGTCTTTCGCACAGTCGGTCTCAGTGTCAGACAAAGCGGACGAAGGCTGAGTTTTCTAATACTGCTGATCTGAAGGTGGGGTCATTACAGATCGGTATGAAGTGCTGCAACACAGACATGATACGCGCAAGTGTACATGATGGTATATACAGTTTACTCACACTGCAGGCTCATTCAGTCACCAGTGATTCAGTGATACACATACATGTGAATATATGTGCTCACACACACACACACACACGCACACACCTAAATTGCATTCAATAGCAAACATGCAACTGTGCATTAGCAGATTTTTGTCATCATTTTGTAAGAAATCTTGTATGTGTGTGGGTGTATATGTTTATCATTTGGCTTGTATGTCGAACTGCATGGGCGTGCATATACATGTGTGTGTGTGTGTGTGTGTAAGAGAGAGAGAGAGAGGTCAAAAACTAGACACTTGTAAGGGAAGTAACTGTGTAACTCATTTCATTATCTTGTGAGGGGAGTTCTTTTTCCTTGATAAGAGAGAGAGAGAGAGAGAGAGAGAATCAAGAACTAGAAATGTCTTTCAATAATAAAAAGTCAGCTTTCTTGAGAAGTTGATGTGATGGCATGGAATACTTTTAGAAGAATGAAATTATGATATATTACAATTATGTCCCAGTCAACAAAATCCTGATTTCCTAATTCACAATCACAATCACACACACACGATGTGTGTGTCAAAAAGCAGCTCTTGCTTTTCATCTCTAACTATTCAAATGCACTGTACTCAGTGCACTGTTTCTTATCGTAGTGTATCATATTGTATTAAAGTTTGTAGTGTACTGAATTGAATTGTACTGCAGTGAAATATTTGTATTGTAGTGTACTGGTCTTTTCACTCCTCCAATCACAGCAGATTTCTCTCTGGGTGGAATTCAGACAGATCCTCATTATAAAAGTTGTCAAGTTTGCTGATCCAATTTTGTATCAGATGATAAAAAAATTTAGGGCTGGGTGTTTGTAGATATGCATATCTACCTCAGTATCTGTGCATGTTTGTGTAATAGCCCTACAGGGAGAAAACAAGAAAAAAAAGAGAGAAGGGTGGGGACAGACAGAAAGAAAGGAGTCACTGGGAGGGAAGTGTGCAAGGGGAGGAAGAGAGATAGACAGACAAACAGAAAGAAAGAACAGAGAGAGGAGGGGAGAAGACAGTGAGAGAGAGAGAGAGAGAGAGTACCATATCGTCTCCCTCGTTGAGGATCCTGGCCACAGGGTCGGGGAGTTCCTCACGGTCACAGCAAGTCTTCTTGTCCCTGAAGAACGACTGCAGACGTCCAGCGTACAAGGCACACTCATCCTCCAGCAAGGCTTCCAGAAACAGGTCAGGGTTCTTCAGGGCGGAGCTGGCCACCCTGCCATGCCTGTGTCGTACAGAACTGCGCGAAGCAGATCGTTTGGAGAAGCCAGAGTACGGTCTGAAAACAGAGCGGTTTCCGTCTGCCAGTGGGGAAATACGTCTGGTGGGAGTATCTTCCCACATCGACTGAGATGGCGGGGAACAAGAAGCATCGCGGGTGAAATTTCCCATCACACTTTCTACTTCTGATTGTGGAGAGAAGGAACTGTCATGGGCAGTGAGAGTGACTTGACTGACTTCCATGGCTGAGGCAGCCTGGACAATGTTATTTTTCGCAGCACACTGTAGAGCAAGGGTGGTCCATAACGGAGGACTGACCTGCAGCGTGGTGTTGTGGTGCTGGTGGACTGGAGTGGAAGGTGACTGCGCTGTAGGCTGCACTATGACACCAACAGGGTTCACTTTCGCTACGTACCGATCACAAAGAGTGCCTGACTGCGGAGTCGTTGATGTCAATGGTTCAAGATCAATTTCTTTCATTGTTTGCGTGGCTATTCGAACTGAATCTTCCCCGTTCTCAACAGAATCAGATTTCTCATTGGATGTATTTATACTGGGGGCTGCAAAACCTGGAGTGGATGCAGTATTGCAGCTAAACTGCCCACTTTTTGCCTTGTCTGACATCAGTTGAAAATCACAATTGTATTTGACTGAAGATGTTTTGATTGCATAAGGACGGGAAAGTTTTGTGTCAGGCAATGTTTGTGTATTCATTGTTGGTACATGAGAATCAGCCTCCCATGTATTTACTTTCCATGAAAAAGAATCAAAAGTCTTGTTGTCTGGAGGGCAAATGATATCAGTGCTCAAGTTCAAGCGAGTGGTAATGACGCCTGAGTTATTTGAAGTTTCTGAATCTACTGATGAACTATGACAGATTTCATGATTGTCTGATTTAAAATTATCAAAAGAATGCTCGCCTGATGAGCCCGATCCTGGTGAGGGCGTAGAGACGCTTTCAACACCAAACAAACTGTTGTGAGGCAGATCAAAGCAAGGCCCATGGAGCACAGAGTGAAAGGCAGACGTAAAATCCCCAAGAAAAGCATGTTGCTGGGTGATGTTATCAAAGGGCTGTGCAAGGGAGTGGCTGGTCTGATGTTGGTCATCAGCTGTGTGGGTGACACTGTTGTCTGCCTCCTCTTCTTTCTGCATTGACATCTGCAGCAGCTGCATCTCACTCTGAATGCCACACTCCTGCTGCTCCAGAACCTGCACATGACAAAGAGTTCCAGTCACTGCCATGGCTGCATTCTGATAATGTTTGAATGAATTTCTGTGTGCTTCAATTTTCCCTGTGAATGGAGGTTTGATCACTGATGAGCAGCTCTTCAATCTCCTAAAATCAGCATGAAAATCTTAAGATTGATTTTTTGTTCTCTTCTCAATTTTTGTTTCCTTCTGATGTCATCATGATATGTCTATGATATATTGTAACTTCATTTGTCATCATCTATGTGTGTGTGTGTTTGTGTGTGTGCATGTGTGTGCGCCGCACATACATGTGCATGTGTAGTGCTTGTTTTTGTGCCTTTCATTCCTTTTGATTGTTGTATTGTTTTTAAATCAGTGACTGTTTGTTACAAAAGGACTGAACAATGACAATTCTGTTTGCTGTGTTGGATTTTTTTTCTGTGCAGAAAATGCATTAGGCAACACATGTGAATTCAAACTTGGCTTAATATCAGTTACTCAAAGCCATTTCACAAATCAGAACTGAAGTTCTTCCACTTCAAGGGAGTGTGGGGTGGTGTGGAGGGGAGTGGGGGGTGGGGTGGTGGGATAGTCACTGCTCTAACTGTAGTTGCAAATTAGGAATTACTGGCAATTTTTCAGACAGCACTTAGACTTAGTCACCAATACAGTAAGTTTATATATATTATGAAACAATACCAACCGGTGCCTATGACTAATACTGCCATTTGACTGATCACCTGGTTTATTTTGTGAGACACACACACAGACACAGACAAGGGTAATGGTGTCCTGCTGTTCTCACTATTCACAGTATCATTTTTACAAAATACAGACCAAAAAATGTGACTTGCTTGTGTAACAGTGTGCAGTAAAGTCCCTTTTTTTTCCTCTCTCTTCCTTCTCAACCCATGCTTCAATCTTTTTTTTTTCTTTTTTTTTTTTTCAAACTATTATTTCCAGTTTGTACATTTGTGACACAGCCATCTGCTTGATAATCAGATTCAGGGTGAATCAGGACAAAGAAAGTTCTAAAATAGGTGAGGAATGAGGGGTGCAAGTACTTTGATGTTAGTTGTTTTTTTCATTTCCAGTTTTGCTGACATGTCTTCTCCCTCTCAGTCTTGACCTCTTTCTTAGTTTTTATCTCAATCTCTGAACTGAATAATGAAATGGACAAGTTTACACCCTGTTATCAGTCTCATTCAGATCTATAAACTTAAAACTTTTCCCAGCTAAGCCTGTGACCTAAACTTGAGAAAAGAAGTGTTTCATTCAAAATCAGTAAATAGTTGCAGGACTACACAGATATTGCTGGACCGTTAACCACTTTTAACGGGTTGTGTTTGGAAAGATACCAGTCATTTACAGCCTTATAGATTCAATAAGCGAATACAAATGCTGACATGATATTAGCTTAGCTTCAAATGTTATTTTCCTTCTTCATCCTTTCACCAAATGTTTTTACTTTAACCTGATGATACGTATGTATTGTGTGTGTGTGTGAAAGAGAGAAGCAGACAGACAGAAACAAATGAATTCCTAAATTCCTAACACAGCAGGAATGATCAAAACAAACCAAACAAAAAGAAAAAAAAAAAAAAAAAAAAGAGAAAAATTTCACAGCATTTTCGTTTCAATTAAGCTTCACTAAAACAAATAAAGCAACCCAATCAAACTTGCCATAGTTTGAGTGTGGAGCTTGGTCACAAAAGTTATTAAGAAAAGACTCACCTGTTTGTTGGCGTGTTGTTGTTTTTTTGTTTGTTGTTCACTTGTTTTGTTGTTGTTGTTGTTTACTTCTGGCCATAATACACTCTCATGTGCATTCTCACAAACAGCAAACAAAATGCATGTTGTACACTTTATTTTAAGAAGACCACAGCATGCAGTTAACATTAAGCATCCACAAGCATCAGTCACTGAAGCTTTTAAACTTACCCTTAATTTTCTAATGGATTTATGATTGAAATGTCGATGGAATTTGTATTTTTTGAGAAAATACCAATTTCAGACACAAAAACTTTTGAGTGCATGAGCTTCAGTATTAGACACTTAAAAGTGTTTAAAAGGTTTAAAGTTTAAAAAGATCTCATCACCATCATCTCTACATTTTCAAAATCCTGATATCCATGTATGTACAAACTTCTGTCAACATTATCAAGCCAATTCCCAACACACCCTGTCCCCCATCCACAAAAAAAAAAAAAAAAAAAAAGAGAGAAGATTTTTAAGATAATCTTATCATGATTTGACGACTTGATATTTGGCAAACAATCATTCAAATATGTATTTCAGAAAAATTCTCAAATCCAATGTACATTAAATGATTAATACTGTAAACCTATGGCCTGTACTTATTTTTACCAATGCTCATCTTCTTGCTTCCATCAAACACCATAGCCTACATTCAAACATGCATAGCAATTTGTTAGCATTCATACAATGCTGTCATTCCAAGACTTCTTTTTTCCTTCATTTCATGAACATGCCAAAGCTAACAAAAGCAAATGAGCATGCCATAAGAATAGGTTTCAATGACAATCCCATAGTTAACACATTCTTCTGAAAGGATTCTCAAAATAAATAGTAATACACATTCACATGGCATCCAACATGATTTCATAAATAAACACAAACATACATTCTCTTCTGGCATTGTGACAACAGTTCAGCGTATAACATAAGGAACAAAAGCCGATGTAAGTATTAAAATTCAAAGCTCAGCTACTAAATTAATAATTATGTAAATGTATATAGCGGCAAGCACCTATTCTCTATATAGTGCTTCAGGTGCTTCATAAAAAAATGGGTAAAAAGAACCACACAGACATACACACAATGCCACATGCATGAGAAGCACACATCAAATACAATGGCACCGGGGTATTTTAACGTTAGTTAAAAGAAGTGTGCTCTCAGAGAAGACTTGAACAAAGTGGAAGAAGAGTGTCTTATCTGCTACCACAGCCACTTTACTATTCATTCCCCAGCTCATTGTGCAGAAGATTGAAGAATAAACTGAATCACTTTCTTTCTCCATTTCCAATTTTTGGCACACTCCCAGTAACATTATTCTCATATATTTCTCCTCCATAAACAGCCAACTCAGACTTAGTCTGTGAAAGCCACAATGTCAGCATTACATAGGCAACTCCATGTAAAGGTGCTGCAAGGACACCCACCAGAGGAAACCTTGCATGTCTGCCGAGTCATTACCATGGGTTCAATGAGTCCCAGTCTCATTCAACATATATGTATGCAGGGCAACATTTCTTTAGTAACAGCTACTTGTCTTCTTTGTAAGGTTGGGTTCAAGCATTCTTCTTTTATCTTCACAATTACATTTGGCGGCACCATGGCAGAGTCGGTTAGCCATTGGACATCTGATTTAGTGTTCATCAGCAATCAGGGTTTGAGGTCCTGCTTTGACATGATGTCGAGTCCTTGGCAAAGATGCTTTACTGTGATTTTCCTCACACCAGCCAGGTGTGAATGTGTACCTGACCTTGTTTGGGGGAAGGCTGAAATGGAGGAAGGAGAGGATTCAGCACTGCCTCCCTGTGCTGAACCTATGACACAGTGGATATGAACTCACTGTCTTGATGGCCGTAAAAGGTTATGGGATGTTTAACCAATTAAATTTGGATAATATAACAAGTGGTACACAGGTAAAAAAAAATAATAATAATAATACACGCAGACAAAACATAAAAGAAAATCAGAAAATGCAGTAGGTACGGAGAATTTTACTGGAGGATAGTGCTCGTTAGAATTAAGAGACATAGACCATAACACACACGTATTAATCAAATGTGTAGAAAGAAAAAAAAAAAGAATGGAGACACAAATCTATATCATGTTCATCGTTCAGTAAGCACAGAAAAAATATGGCAGCTTTTCTTGTCAGCAGGGGACTTTTTCCCTTTTGCCATGAACCATGTCATCAAAAAATGCTGCTGAGAAGACAAAACTAAAACTTGAAAGCTGCATCTACGTCATGTATCACTTTTGTATGCCATCTAAGCTAAAAAGAAACGTCAGCTAACATGATTCATGCCCATTGTGAAACATCAGAATGGAAGTTGTAAAAACGCCATTAAAACTGTGTGAAGAAGAAACTGGTGCAGAGAAAGAAACAACAAAACATTTGTGACATGCTATTATCATTTTCATCATCATCATCATCATCAGTCAGTTGTGATGTCAATGACCAACAAGGAAGAGAAACTGAGATCAATAATCACAAAACCTGACCTGCAGGCGTGCTTGGAAGTCCGACTGCGAGGGGGCGGCAGCACTGGCAGAACTACCACAGGCCATGGACGCTACCTGGCTTTCTCTGGCATCGATGGACGACCATGACGATGTGGCAACGGTGGAACCACCATGTGCTGCTCTGTGCCGCCAACCCCTCTCTCCCACTTCTGCACAACGATCGTCTCCCTCGTCCCCTTCACAGACAGGGAGGAGTCGTGCCGAGAAATCTCTCAGGGAGGATGGCAGCACCATGCCTTGTTGGTCCTCCTCCATGTGACGCCGGGGAGTCAGTTTTGACAGCTCAGCCATGCCGTTCATATCAGCTCTCTTGGAAACAGTGAAGTGGGATGCTCCCTGTTCTGCTGATGATGGTGGTCTGAAAGTACTGACAGGCTCTTGATATGTGGTGATGCTGTGGTTCTGGTTGCTGCTGGTTGGTAGTTGATGAACAACCTGTAGACAACGAAACAGAGAGAGACAGACAGACAGATAAAGAGACAGATACAGAGAGACAGACAGACAGGCAGAGAAAGTAAGCAGTAATAAGTCTTCAAATACAGGTGATCTTTAGTTAAGACTGCAACAGATTTTACAGAAAAAAAAATTTCCACATAATTTGCCTTTGTAATTCCTAATCATTCCAAGGATGGTGGTGGGGTTAAGTTCCCACCTACCTAGAAAATGCTTCCAATATTTTGTTTTTTGTTTTTCTTCTGCATTTTTTCACTTTTTTCTCTTTTTTTTCTACATTGTCATTCAAAGAAGCATAATACCTTTTAGACATTCCAAAATAAACAAGATAATGGCAAATATATTATTTCCTTTCACACTTAAAACTTTTCACTTTCACACCTTGATCTAAGCTGGCTCAGACTACAAAACAGAGTTGACAGAGTTAACTGTTACAACAAAGTCTGCAGTCGTCCAGCTTAAAAAACAAACAAACAAAACATTACCACAAATCATGATGCAAATAAAAATTTAAGATAATAAAAAAGGGACAGAGCAATACAAATAAGCTTCCAGTGTTTTACCTGCTCAGTGCGTTGGACATCTGGACTACAGGTTCCGAGGATATCAGCCCATTTCAGCTGCTTCTTTGTACTGCCCTCTAGCCTCTGCACCATGCAGACAGTCAATGAACCAAATTTCATTATGCCATTCTTCTTACCACAAAAATGCATACACTATACTACATAGTCTGTAAAGTAACTGCAATCAATGTATAATTTACTAATAAAAGAAAGTTTCTAAGAGTCACAGCAACACTTCACAGACTTCTATAAAAAATGAATAGAATGTGATGTAATTTGCCTCTCAGCCTTATTTTTAAGCTCTTTTTTTTTTCTCTTAATCTTAAACTGCTGAATGACAAAGTTCATGTCAATCCTAAGTTTCAATAAGAATGAATTATAAACGCTGTCTTTTTAAAATCACCATTTAGACCGACTTGTGATTATAAGTACAGTACTGCTATCCCAAAATCTTTCATCCATAAAAAATAACTGAAGAGTACTCTCACACTAAAATGGAGGCAGATGCCAGTTATACAAATCTCATTACTTGCGTCTGAACATTACTGGGTGACAGAACACCACATCCAAGTAACACTTGGACTTTGATTCTCACTAATCTCAGGCAGACATACAGACCCATAAATGAGGGTCATAATAAAGGATAAGCTGAACACCTTATTCACAACAGAGAAATAAAATGAAATAACTTTTTTTTTTTTTTTTAAACTTACCATACTGACAATGTTTTCTGTTTTCACTCTCGTCTTGCTACTGCTATGGACAGGAACTCGACGAGCCTGTCATTACAAGTGAACATCATCACATCAGAAACGACAAACAAAATCATACCCGACACTGTGACTGAAGACTTTTTTTCTTCTTCCCATTCAAAGCATCCTGTCTTATTCTCTACAAAATATTTGTCACTATATAGCAATATAACAATATAGAACCATGCATATGATTTTTTTCCTTATAAAATTACTAACCAGTATACATTTTCAAAACATGAAAAGGAAGACAAAAACTTTTGCACTGAGCCCTATAGCAAAACATCGTTTTCTGAGAGAAATGCAGTGCCATTTTTCTTCTGTTAGTATATAATATACATTTATCCAAAAACACACACATGCACACACACATGCATCAGCACACACACATAAGCACTCATGACCCATCAGATAAACTCATTGTGTTTTATGCCATTGTCATTGACTTAAAGTTAAATACATTTGTGAATATTCATAATTCATAAATTACACACAAATACATTTACACAAGCACAATATAATGCTGACACAAACACAGAGGAGATGTACACAGGCTGAACCACACACACACACACACACACACAAACATGCACACTAACAGGTGTGACAGCCGCTCTGCGATATGCTGATGAAGGAGTTCCTGGAGTGCCTCCCACAAAGCAGCTCCCAAAGCCCCCTTGTCTTGAGGACTGCTGCCATGAGCAAATTCATAGACACATACATTTTCAATCTATAATGTGTAACACACAACTTATAAAGACATACATATATATGCGTCCAATCTATAGCTTGTAACATAGAACTGATAGGCATATAAATCAGTCAAATGTATAATTTGTAGCACACAACTTAGTTATGAATAGACAGGATGTACATAATGATAATCTTAAATTTGCAACACACAGCTTCAGCTCAAGGGAAACAGGAAAACGTAGTGAAAACAAATTCAAACTAAGAGATATAACAAGCATTTTATCACTAACAATGTCTTATACAAATCGTTCAAGAAATGACACCATTATCTACCAGAAAGCAATTATGAAGTACGATTCAACTTCTAGCTCTACGAATACCATATTCTTATGTGCAGGGATGCTGCACAAATGACAATAAAACAATGCACACATGCACATGTGCCCCCCCCCCCCCCCCCCCCCCAACACACACACACACATGCATGAACCAAACAAGCGTCAACATACATTATAAATAAAGTATAAACGTCATGACTTCCTGAATCTCAGTCCACAATCCTTACCGGGGTGACAGGAACTCGACTGAAGGCCATGGCAGGCGTTCTGGGTGTCCCCAGCCCCTCCCTGCTGTCATCCCCACTGTCCCTCACCACCGGCTGGCTGGTGCTCGACTGCTGACGGCTGCATGGGCTGAAGAGACTACTATGGGACCAAACAGGATACACAGACCCCCTCACACTGTGTGACCTCATTCCTTTCACCAAGGGGGACTCGCTCACTGCCACTTTTGGGGAACCTCTCACAAGTGCAGGGGAGGCCGACACTGAAAGCGAAACACAGAGGAAGATAGGGTGAGATGTGGTGATTACAAAGGAACTTAAAATCAGTGAATATGAACATGTTTTACCAGACGTTTACCTTCAAAGTCATGCTGGCTTCTTCAAAGTTGTCTGACCTTATACACAAAAAATTTGAAGCATAGTATACTGTTGTTCCATGTCAAGATGTACAATTACACATCAAAAACATGACTGTTCTGTCGTAATCAAGTTTTCATTACAAGGGAATGTTTAAAAATCATGTTACATGTATGCGGCAGTGCAAAAACTGTACAGGCATATTTTAATTTTGAATCATACATGTGTGCAGATCTTCATATGTAAAAGTGGAGATAAAAAAAAAAAAGAAAGAAAAAAAACCTGAAAGTATCTGAACACAAAAGACATACCTGTATTTTATAAACATATCAAAAACAACTTATTTTGGTTGGTTTATTTACCAAAACTTCATATCTTAAATACTTGGATGTTTAATGATGCTGAATAATTGTTTCATGGACAGATGTCATAAATTAGACCAGAAGTTATGTGGCCAGCATCAATGTTCATTAACAAAGTGAGTGCCCTATTCACACTGACTGCCTAGTAGTAGTAGAACGAAGATTAGTTCAACTGCAGGTTTTAACAGCTATTTTGTCAAAAGCAAGGAAATAAAAGCATGCCAAATAAACCTCCATCAAAGTTAAACTTAAGGCCATGTATTTCATTTTATTTTTCCTTGTGCTAAACAAAAGAACTTAATGAAACACAGCTGTTGTTTTTAAAGATGCGATCAGGCATCTTGCAGACAACAACAACAAAACAAACTTGCTATGAATGTCTTTGACTTGACCAAGATTCCTGTCAAATGGAATATAGCATTTCAAAACATACAATTATACACCAAATATACTCACCCACAAACTCATTATCTCATGACTGCATAAAATTGTAACATTTACCTGATTCTTCTTCCAAGTCCAAGCCTCTTTGCTGTCTTAGGGCCTGTTTATACTTTTTGCAGGAATCGATCAGTGACATTCTTGGCTCTTTTGTGTAGAGAGACTGTCGCATCTGTAAAGGAAGAAAGTGACAGATTTCATTACAGTCCACTACAGTCACCAACCGTTCAGCAAATAGCAGTTTCTGCTAACATTTATTTCATTACTCTTTTCTATATCCATTACTGACGGCATTCCTCCGAAGACAAAAACAAATAGCTCTAATTATACATTACAAGTGACAATAACAAGATAACTCCACTACACAACGGAACTAATATCTTATATCCTGTAGACTTAAAGAATGGCACAAGAACTATTACTATATGCAGTTCAAGATTTCTGCACAAAAACAAATTCAAAATAATACATGATCCTTTCTAATGATTTGTTATAAGATGGTTACAAGCTGAATGACTGATAATGATATGAAAACATCTTTCATTTACTGCACTTCTCCACTTAAATATTTCTGGTAACAATGTTTGAGACTGAATGGATAGGCATTCAGTTTTTGTTTGTTTGTTTGCTTTGACATAAATGCTCTATTTCAAACACACATTTAACTCACAGACTCAACAGTTGCTCTGGCACGTCCAAACTGACTAAGGGTTTCTGGATTTGAACCAGTCAATAACAAATATATATCTAAATATTATTATCAACCAGTCATGTGAATTCATTTTTTAATTGATTTTTTCAGCCTGAAAGGCAAATGGCTCATGAATGCATGGAACATTGTTGCTTATCAGTTACAGCCTCGCTAACACCAATGAGCCATGTCAGGGTTGAGATTCATGCATGAAGCTGAGTGTACTAAGCCTCAAACATATGAAGAGTTGTCAATGCATTAGAGTAATTATATCACAGATAGATCTCTGATTAATTCTGTTCACTAGTGGGTGGATCAGTATCTGTATTCCTTTTTATCACAACAGATTTCTCTGTGTGAAATTCGGGCTGCTCTCCCCAGGGAGAACGCGTCGCTACACTACAGCGCCACCCTTTTTTTTTTTTTTTTTTTTTCCTGCGTGCAGTTTTATTTGTTTTTCCTGTCGAAGTGGATTTTTCTACAGAATTTTGCCAGGAACAACCCTTTGTTGCCGTGGGTTCTTTTACGTGCGCTAAGTGCATGCTGCACACGGGACCTCGGTTTATCGTCTCATCCGAATGACTAGCGTCCAGACCACCAATCAAGGTCTAATGGAGGGGGAGAAAATATCGGCAGCTGAGCCGTGATTCGAACCGGCGCCCTCAGATTCTCTCGCTTTCTAGGCGGACGCGTTACCTCTAGGCCATCACTCCACACCTGATAATGATGGACTGTGACAGAATGAGTCTGGCATGGCTGAGTATGGGTGTACCAGGATGAGTGGGAATAATACCACTGAGACAGTACAAAAGACAAGCAAGTGAGGGAAACGTATACATCATGATCTCAAACTCTTACACACACACACACACACACACACACACATATATATATATATATATATATATAATACCTTTGCTGGTGTGTATACAGGCCTCCCTTGTCCCTCTGTTGTCCTCTGAGGTCTGAACATCTCACTGAGTGAACCCATTGATGCCACAGTTATGCCTGTGTCTGTCAGAATACTTCTCAAGGCATTACAGTCCCTCTGGAATTCTATACCTGTGAAACACACAATCATGATTCAAACCAAATGAAGCTAGCACTTTCTCTTTAAATAAGAATGTCTTTTTCTCTCCTTCTTTCTCTCTCTCTCTTTTCTTTTTGAGGGGATGGGATGGATATTCTTTTGCTTGCAGCTTGTCTTTTCTTCTCTTTAGTTATAAATAGAATGTATACAACAGTACATGAATTTGCTAGTTATGGGCAGCCTAATTAGAAGGTACTACACTGCATGATCATGAAATGTAACACAAATTTATGTGTTCCATCTGCATAGGTAAGGTATTAACAAGGTGTTCATTCCTGCATGTGTGTGTATATATATATATATACATGTATGAATACATACTGTACAGGTGTATATACATGTCATGTGTGGGAGCACCATGACATGAATTAATATGGATGCTGATTTCAACGAACGAGTTTTACTCTTTCTTTCTTTCTTTTTCCACGTTTCCTCAAAATCAAATACAATCATGTGGCTCAGAACCCAACTGACCACAAAGGGTCACTTCAGGGCTGAAAACCCATCAGAAGACAAAAGCAATCAGTCAAAATTAAACAGTCAAAATTAAACAATGTTATTGTTAAGTTACTTTTCTTCCCTCCCATCCGTTGAGATACAAATAAAACCCATAATAATATAATGCATACCACTTTGTTGCTGCTCTTCTACAAGAGACAATGGTTGATCTGGAAAATTTCCTGGCTTTTTCATGGTACTTTTAGATGCAGGGCACTCAGACGCAAAAGTCACTGTCTTTGGAGCTTTTTCCACAGTTTTGATTTGAACAGCAGATGCCACTCCTTTGGTTTCTGAATTGCTGCATTCAGCAGATACAGGTGGTTTTCTGATTTCAGTTCTACCTCCAACTCCAGCTGAAGGTGAACTTATTTTTTTCATGACCCCTGTATCAGGATGATACGATTTGGTTGTGGGCTGCATTTGTACTGGTCTATGTCTGGTGCTGTTTTGTACAATGTTCTGCTGGAACTCTGATACTGTAGCCAACACCTGTCTCTGGGTCTGAGCCTTTTTCCACACAGGTACAGGAATGCCACTGCAAGAAATAGAGATACAAATAAATATTTGAATCCTGTGGCATTGGCATACCTGCAGAAGAGTAAATAATATATAATGTGACAGTAGCTGAGTAAGATTTTTACAATGGGGCAAGATACGATATTATCATTTTATTAATAATATGCAAGGAACACAAACTTAATGAAAATCAATTAACCTCTTCTTTCTCCAAGAAAAGTATGAACAAGAGCATCTTCATAGTCCTGTGAAATATACATTGCCTGATCAATGAAAATAAGAATCAAAGATACACACACACACACACACACACACACACACACACACACATTTACTGGTACTTCCAGTGGTAGTCTGGTTTATTTTCACTGTCTTCATCAGTTCATGTTTTAAATCTAAAGTAACACATGTACTGTTTCATGACTTTCTTTAACCTGGAAAAAATCTTTAATTAAGTATTAAAAACAAGCGTGTATCAATTGTCATACTCATATATATATATATATATATATATATAAACATATTATTTCATGATAGCGTAGTCTACAATGTTTTTGTTTTTAAATACTATTACACACCTTTTCTTTTTTTGACTGACTGGTAGTGGTACCAAATTTTCATTCTGTTGGCAAGTTGTTTTCTCCATTTTCCAAGGCTCACCCCTAAAACTGAATTTGACTGTCAATCTGCAGACTGAACCACTGTGGATAGCTGGATCACATCTGGTAGTGCCTGATCTGAAAAGAGACAAAATAGTGAAATACTTTAATTATTCTGAAACACTGGCACAATGGAAGTTCTTTCAAACTAGTCAATGGTGTTAACTTTGTTGCAAACTTATTCATAATAAAAATTTACAAGATGCCACCAAGATGTAGTTTAACTTAAGACTAAAAGAAAGATATCTGCCAATACACTTCTTACACACTTCTTCTCTGAAGTCTATGATTGGATGACTTGAGCACTGGTATGTTAGCTTTCTGGACATCCACAATAACTACACAGATGACATGTACAGAATGTGAATGTTACACTTGCCATGTTTATTTGAAGATGAAGGCTTTTATCCACCCACGGAATATGGATATGTACAGACTGCCAGGCAAGATGAAGTGTTTGACACTTTGTGGGAGGAGTGGAGGTGGGAAAATTTTACTACCATCTACACTAGTTTCATTTACAGCCACAACTTAGGCGTAAGCCTTCTAAGTGAACTTTATTTTACATTATATAAGTTCAAGTTTAAACGTACTTTTTCGTTTATTGATAAGGATATTTTTCTCCGACTTTATAAAGCTCTTGTAAGACCTCTCTTGGAGTATGGTCTCCCTGCCTGGTGTCCTAGACTAATACGTCAATCAATTACTATTGAAAGAGTGCAAAGACGTGCTACCAAACTGGTGCATGAAATTAAGGATTTGTCTTACGAAGAAAGACTGAAATTCCTAAAATTACCCTCGATGAAAGCAAGACGAAAAAGAGGAGATTTGATTCAAGCCTATAAGATCTGTAATGGTATAGACGATATTAAAAAAGATCACTTCTTTGATTCACCGCCAGATACTAATATGGAAACAAGAAACAGTGTTGATAAAATTTATAAACAGAGACATAACAATAACACAAGGAAATTTGCTTTCAGTTATAGGGTTACTAACGACTGGAATAAACTAACCACTAACATCAAGTATGCTTCCAATACCAACAACTTCAAGAACCTTATCGATAATCACAAAATTTTAAAAGACATTTGGTTTGACTTTGATGGTCCAAGATAATTGTAACTGGGTCTACTTAGACTGAGACAAGACAGATAACGACATAGCATAAAGAAGGCCGTGAGGCCTTGTGCTAATCAAATGAGATGGGGCGTAAAAAGCCGTGAGGCTACGATGATCAACATCAGCCCCTAACCTGAACCTGAACCTGAACCAAGAAATTTATGATGCATTGCATGAACCGTACACACACACACACACACACACGTACACAAGCACACACAGCCTTGATTCAAATGGAAAGTGATAGATACAACAAAGCAGACTGGGAGATAGAGAAGACAGAGAGATGGTTTCAGAGACAGTGAGACAAGACAGATAGAATTCTTTAAATTATTTGCGAGAATAAAATTAACAGATGAGCTCTGATCAGTCTGATGTGGGTTTGTTGTTTTGTCATCTGTACCTGACCCAAAATAGGGTACACACTACAGTCTACACTTAATAATACAAGGTACACTAAGCATGATGATGGTTATAAAAATAGAAATGAAACACGAACATCAAAATAGAGCGAGGGTGGGACGGGGAGAGTGAGAGTGATAGACACACTGTCACAGAGAGCGTGTCACCTGATTCGACTCACTGACTGGCTTGCCGTTTCTTATCAATATTGTTACGGTCGGATTCACACACAGCAAAGTTGATCACTTCATTTGAAAGTACAAAGCATCCAAATGAAGACAACTGTGTGCATCGAGCAATATATTAAACCTTACTTGCTGATTAAGCGTGGAAATATTCGAGGTCAGTTCTTCAGCACTGCAGTGGGGCCTTCTCCAACCATTGAAATTCCCCAACTGACAAATTGACCAATCAGATTTCATGATACAATAACATCCGGTTTAACAAAAATCTCTGACCGTCAAGTGTGTGTTAATCAACGTCTTGAAAATGGAAAAAAACACGGATACAAAGTTTTTTTTACACATATTTGGACTAGTAAATTTATATCTATACGCAGCATTAAATTCTGAATGCAATACGAGTAATGCTATACTGAGCAAAAACAAAGTTGATGGCACTCTTTAAGTTTCGACCTTCACCTTTAACCTTAGAAACTAGAAAACGATGGCTGAATCTAGCGAGTGTGCACATGTTTCGGAAAAGAAAACACATACTTGTTCAGAAGATAGCGACACTAGCTTTAATGAAATATCGAGTATTGCAAAACCTGCCACACCGGTTCATGAGATTGTTCAGCGGCAGGTCAGAGAAGTTATACAACTTCAAAATGCAGCGTTCAGCCAGTTGCAAGAAAGTGTGAGTTCACGTAAAACTTTCTTCTTCCAACAGCAGGGCACCCAGTCAAATGCATGTGTGTGTGTGTGTGAGAGAGAGAGAGAGTTAATATGTACCAGTGGAGTGAAACACAGAAAGAGGAGTAACGTGTGGGTCAGTTGCTTGTAACTTTAAGATAAGAATAACTTTATCTCCAATTAGAGAAATTTGGTCAGATGCATCATAATATGATACTAAAATCTTTTTATTTCTCCCCAGGTTTACTGCCAAGAGTCCTTCATGCGTGATCACCTCATTTCGAAAGAGGAGCATCTGTCAAAACTAAACAAAGTTGAGGTATTTTGTGCATAATATGGCTTTATGTGACTGTTTGTGCTTTATTCATTTGACAGCATATTCTGTTCTCAGTCAGTGTAGATATTGTACTTGCCTTTATTTTATTTTTTTTTATAAACGATGCAGTCATTGAATCATGCCATTAGTTTAACATTATCATAAATTTTACAATAATGTAAATGAAGGGGCAATGGAAAAGAAGATAATCAATTTCAAATAACTTGCATACCAGGGGAAATGACTGACATCCATAATTTCTTAGTCCAATTCTTGAAAACTATCATTGTGTTTGAACTTGAAATTTATCATTTTGTGTTCATCATAAAAAGAGAAAATGTCTGAGATTTTCTGAGTTCTATGAATGTTTAGATTCTTGTACCTTTGTGTAGATTTATCAAATTATTGGAGTTAATTCAAAACTACGTTCAGATTTTAGTTCTAAGTAATAAGTGTATGCAGAATATTAATTACTGACACTCAGATCATAATAATGCT
>NC_134894.1:12035002-12047502 GCF_041734735.1 Babylonia areolata | reverse complement strand
TCATCATAATGATATATAATGCCAGTGGTAATACTAATAGCCGTATTTTATGATAATGATGATGATTACATCAACAGCTACAATAATGACATTAAAATCTCACTGTGGGTGAAAAGGAAATGGGAACAGGGATGAAAATGTCCAGGACATGTTTGTCCATTTTGCATATATGTACCCGTTATATATCCATCTGGTGTTTTATCTTCTGGTGTTTTTTTGTTTCTTTTCCTTTCTTCACTTGATTTCTTTTTGGCTTACAAATTGTGTTATTAGCCCATTTGTAAAGATTACCATTATAATCTGTACGTATTAACATTTGATTTCCATGTTTTGCTCTTACTCACATTGAACCCGAAAACTGTAGCTGCTTTTATAAATTATATATGTTGGTGATGATGTACCACTGTTTCAATTTCATTCAGTGTTGACAGCCTACGAAGCCAAGTTGCCAAAGGGAACAATTGGAATGAAGAGTTGGAGGCCAAATATACAGGTCAGTGTTGACACGGGAACAACTTATTTGCCTGGAGACAGAATAGATCACTGTGTAGAATGACGCATGCATATAAACATGGGTTCGTTTTCAGTTGATCGGATTCACTCGTTGATCTGTATTCCCAACGTTTTGGATTCATACTTGATTTATAGTGCGGCAAATTGTTCGCTTGAGAGAACCCATTTCAAAACAGCGCCACCCAATACCATACTTTTCAGCACGCATGGATCTGCTTCTGAATTTGATACACTCCAAAATACACTCCATATTATCCCAGGCATTTATAGATGCTGTAGCAAAGAGTCTTTGAGTATAGAGTGACTTGTCAGAGCTCCTTATTCGGACACATATTTTGCAACCGTGGCGGTTGACTGAAGTCAAGTCCGCAGTTGTCAAAATGCCAATCCTGAAAGGCGATCTGTCCGTGGCACGTGTTGAGATCACTGTGAAAAACAAATGGCACACTCACGCACGCACGCACACAAACACACACACACACACACACACACATACATGCACACAAACGCACACACAGACTTCGTTTTCGCATGGTTGTATTTATTATTATTATTAGCATTTACGCATAATCTTGAAAATAAGCCTTAGGCGTTTACAAATAGAACACATGTAAATATCAAAAAGGAAAAATTGAACACAAGATACCAAACATCATTAAGAATTATTCATCCCCCCACACACACACACACCACACCACACACACACCACCCCTCCCACCCCCCTGATTCCCCCCACACATCCACAGTACACACAAGCGCATACACACACACAAGTCATAGCACACAATCATAATAGTACACAATCAGAAATACTAACAACAAATTCTGAAACATCACTCCTGAGGCTTTCCACCCTTTCAGTAAGTGTGTGAGAGTGTGTGTGAGCATGTGTTTGTATAGTCATGAGTTGAAAGAATGGGGCTCATGCATGCGCACACACACAGGCTTGTAATGAGTTGTCCAGCTTCTAATCTTGGGATTTACTATCTAGCTTGTACTTTTTAGGGCTTTGATTTATTACTCATTTTATTAATAGCATATCATCCAGTGAGTTCTTCAGACTTGTGGTGTGTTGTCCAGTTTTTGATCTTGGGATTTACAATCTAGAGTATACATATAGAGAAGAGATACATATATATATATATATATATAGATATAACCATGTATATGTACATGGGTTTCTGTTTTAACCAGCTTGCCAGAGGCAGTGTCAGGACCTGAACGCGAGGCTGTCCAGTCGCGAGGTGACCATAGAGTCGCTGGAAGAGCGGCTGGCCTCCCAGCAGAAGCAGTGTGAACGCAAGATTGAGGAGATTGAAGTGGAGCGCCAGCAGGATCAGTAT
This sequence comes from Babylonia areolata, assembly GCF_041734735.1. Classification (NCBI taxonomy): domain Eukaryota; kingdom Metazoa; phylum Mollusca; class Gastropoda; order Neogastropoda; family Buccinidae; genus Babylonia; species Babylonia areolata. The sequence continues at coordinate 12,045,646 of NC_134894.1, read as the reverse complement.
GTGGCGCGCATGCTGGAAGATAAGTCCAGGAACGGTCGGGCCAGGAAGTCGGGGAACAACGCGAAACAACAAGCCCTCAAAGTCAAAAGATAGCAGACAGCGTGTTGTGGTTTTGGAGTCGGGGCGAATTAGATTTCATTTGGTGCCTTTAGGTTTTGAGTAATATATTACTTCTACTGCCCGTATGTGTTTGTGTATGTTTGTATGAAAGCATGTATGTATGTATCAAAGTATGCTTGTAAGTTGTATGTATGTGTATGCATGTATATATGCATTTATGTAAATGTATGTATATATCAATAGAATTGTGAATCTTTTCCTAGTTGTGATTTCTGTGTGTACTTTGATCATTTTTTCCTTTCACTACTAAAATGAAAATAAAGACTGAAGGTGAATTTTAGGAAGTGAGTGCTGATATTCATATCAGTTTTTATTTCTCAGTCGCTACGCCCATCCCAAGTGTGGATTATATTCTCTCTCTCTCTGTCTCTCACTCATACTGTCTGTGAGAACAGAGTTATTTTCAGACGTAGCCGTTCTGTATGCCCTTTTAGAGGTCCATCACAAACCTGGTGCTGTTGACTTTTTTTTTTCTTGTGTTTTGTTTTGCATAGATCTTCTTCACATGTGGACACTCGCACAGAGAGAAAAATAAATACAATTACTAATGAACAAATCTCTCTCTCTCTTTAGCCTGTGCGATCAGTCGTGACTGTGCTTTGGTAAGGTCGTTTGATATCCTTACTCCATATGGTTTTAAATTTTCATGATAGTCGTCGTTTTTAATGATTGACATTCTATCTGCCCACCAAGCAAACTTCACCATTATTGGTTTGGGCTGTCCCTCAACTGCACGCCCTGTTCTGAGAGCTCTGATGACGTCATTTATATTCTACACTTTGTTCCCGCTCACACTGTTCAGTGCGTCTAGCACAGCAGTGGCACACTTTTCATAATTTTCGTAACTACTTTGTTGCGGTATCCCGTACATTCTCAAATTGTCCCTTCATGAAAAATATTCCGACCTGTCTGTGTCAGTCTTCAATTGTTCGATTTCTGTTCGTAACTCTTGGACTGTTTGTGCGTGTCTAGTCGTTTCTTTTCTTTCTTCGTTCAGCTCTTGGTACACCTGCTGTATGTCTGATGACATCTTTCACTGTTTCTGCCACCTGTTTCTGGTCTTTCTCCAGTCTGGTGCAACAGCTGTTGATCTCCCTACACTCCTTTTTCACTTGATCTATCTCGTTCTTTATATAGCCTAGATCTCGGATCAGACCTGTTCATGAAATTCATTTTTCAAGGACTGTATGAGTGTGTTGTTTGTTGCATGACTGCAAGCTGTGGGTGAGTCGGACGTTCTTTCTTCTTCATTACTCAAATTGCTTTGTGTAGCTGACCAAACACACACACACTCGCACACACTATGTGTCTGGTTGGTTTCTACACCTCCACTGAGAATCAGCCTGCTAAAGGAAAACACTCGAGTTGACAGCGCACAGGGCAACGATGATCACAGACACATGATTCTCTCTCTCTCTCTCTCTCTCTCTCTCTCTCTCTTTCATTCATTCATCACCATTTTTGTTCTGATTTGTACCTACTATGTCCCTAGAGCTGTACAGCTAATGACATTAATCATTTCAGTGCTCAGTGCTCTCTTAGTTTCATGACATTGTATTATTTTTAATGTATGTGTGTATGATAGTTATATTTGGTATGTGCACGTACACATGTGTGTATGATGACTTCTTTTTTTTTTCTTTTTTTCTATATGTAATTTATTCAATGAAAATGAAACTATTTCATCGTATTGTTCTTAATAAATTTCATGCATTTATAATATCGGCATGGTGATCTTTGTAAAAGAGTTCTCTCTCCTTACTTCACTGCTCTCTGTGGATGGTCTGTCCTTTTTCTCTACAAGTGTCAGTTGCACTGCTTGGTTTTAACTTTCTGACAGTTACACGTGACTAAATGCCTATGCTGACCGAACTACGCCATTGGTCAGTTCCATACTACACACTGAGTAGCGGGTTATGACCATACTAGGCTCTTCCGTCCGAGCAGTGCAACGGGCACCAGAGCTTTTTCTCTCTCCCTTTTCTTGTTTCTTCACATGTGCAGAAAATCAATAAAGGACAAATTCTGTAAGCCATGCCATTTTTATAGTCTATTCCATTTGTCTGATCATCTCTTTTTTTTTTCTTTTTTTTTTTTTTTTTTTGAGATTTAATAATTTATTTCAAATATAAACAGAGTTATAAAGTCAAAAAAGAAGAAGAAAATGAGAAGAGAATGGAAAATAATCATACAAATTATAAAAAGAAAAAAGAATACAACAGAAATAAAGTATCAAGAATATAAATATGATTAATAGAACTCCAGGATTGTACAAAAGATTAATTGGATGACAATTCGAGGAGAATCACATTTATAAGATGTGCATCACATATATGAGAAATATTTGTTTCCATTCTGTGTCAAAAAGCACTGATTTATATTTATGCCATTCAGTTTTGAATTGGGACACCTTGTTCAGTTTTCCAATGTATAACTCTATTTTGAAAAATTTAACTGTTTTTTGGAAAATAGATTTGGAGGAAGTATTTCCATCTTACCTTAGAGAAACAATTTGGCTAACATTATTATAAAATCAAATATGTCATCAGTTCCAAAAATTACAGTATTACATGATGTGTTTGTGACATGCGCTTTTACATTTTTCATTCAACACTTTATAGGGCAAACCAAACAACTTGAAAAGCGTGAGAATGTTCACGACCACTAAAAATGTTCAATAGAATCTCTGACATCATCACACCCTACATGTTTGTATCAGTCATACCTATAGTATTCAAAACAACACTTGTAGCAATAAACCAAATTTTATTTATAATTGTTTTTCCCTTTTACAGTGCATCATTCATCAGTTAGAACACCATCTTGAGACAACAGCATGACAGCTTTCCAAAACAGAAATGTGGTCAAACCATATCAGCAAGTTCATTTTAGTTCCTTTCCCCCCTTGTGAATGTACAAGAGATTGTGAAATTCAAGCTGGTTTCTCCAGTAGAGAGCATGTGGTCACAGTGTTCAACTGCTTTCTTTTTTTTCCTTTTTATTTTTTTTTATTTATTTTTTTTCAGACTGCAGGTGTATTTGGTTTACTGTGAGAGTGGATTTTTCTACAGAATTCTGCCAGGGGACAACCCTTTGGTTGCCATGGGTTCTTATATGTGCAGTGAGTGCATGCTGCACATGACACCTTGGTTTATTGTCTTGTCTGGAAAAAACCCAAAAAACACCTAGTACTCAAGACAACCACTCAAGGTGTATTGGAGCAGGAAGTATATAAACCCCAGTCTGTGTTTGGGACTTATACCTGTAAACACATGCTTCCTCGTAGGGTGCATTAAAAAATGGCTCAGCTTTGTCAGTCACAGAAAAGTGCTCATGATGACTACAGCAGTTTTGGTTTGTTTTTTGTTTGTTTATTTTTTGACTTGTATGCACTTCATGGAGCACTTTTTTTCTCTTAGTAGTGCTTCACCTCATGAACTTCAGCACTGGCTGGAAAAAAAAAAGGAAAAAAAAAAGAAACCATGATAACTAGAAATAAAAAGAAGGAAAAAATCATACAAGCACGTTTGTTTTCATATTCATGTACAATTGATTTGCATGGGTTTTTTTTTTATGTTCTGTGTGTGGTAAAATTTGTCTTGGGGTTTGTTTGCTCTTGTGTGTTTGTGCATGTGTGAGGGGGAGGGGGAGGAATGGGGGGGAGTTCAAGATCAATTAAAAAAAAAAATCCAAACCATCCACACAAACACCACATGAGCACACACAAATCACAAAAGGAACAGAACAGCTGCTACTGATCCATCCATCCACCATATCCCTCATTTACTTTGATTCGTAATGACCATTTTTATTTTCTAAATCATTGTGATATTCATTTTCTATATCATTGTGATATATGTTCCTATATTCCATTTCTTTATATACATAGTAATGCACATTTTCCCCATCTAAATTGTTGACCTGTTGGATGACAATGTTTTTGTTGTTAAAGTCATTTGTCATTAAAAAAAAAAAAAAAAATTACACCCCAAATGTGAACTCGGCTCATGTCTTATTTCAGCATGACACCGACTACTCCAGCCAATCTGTTTCCAGAACATTGGCACTGACTTTATCTCCAAATTTTACGGAAACGCAGCTTATTATTGAAGAAAGACAAAAAGGAAGAAATGTTTCAAGGGAAGCTACTGTTAGCATCTTCCTGATTTGAGAGAAAGAAAGAGTAGCTTCCCGCCGACCAGTATTTCGCAATCATCTCAGCAATATGTCACGCTGAACGATTTCTTATTGGTGCGCGTTAAGTTTTACTGTACTACACTCTGAAATGAAGTTTTAAGTATAGGTGTATCCTTGAAAACGATGCACTTGGGAATGGGAACGGTTCCTTTTATCGATTTTGGGTAGAATTCTAGCGAATACTGAAATCGTTCAGATCTGACGGTGAATGGTCGGGTTTTCTTATGATGATCGAGTCCCCGCCCCCAGCCCCCCCCCCCCCCCCTCTCAGTCTCTCTCTGCACATATCTCAGTGTCTGTGTTTATATGCGTTCATGTGCTGCGTCAGTCGATGTGAAGGTGCGGTTTATGTGTAGTATATGTATGCATGCTGTGTGGTGTGTGTGTGTGTGTGTGTCACGGTTTCTATCGTAATTTTCCGGCCAAGTCGAACGTCTTGAATCCAGTTCCTTTACACAACCACACTCATCAGTGGACCTGTCGACAGTCAGTGAGACTGAATGTAAGCAAGTCCTTGAAGTCAGTGCTGACCGACTGACGGTTTTTTTCAGTCAGAACATCTCACATCAAAAGAAACTGAAAATGTCTGGACTCTTTCAATAGACATTGACGGAGAGAAGGGAAGTCACTCCTGTTAACTGTCTATAACTTCCGAAGACGATGACTGAGCATAGCGTGAGTCACGTGCATTTCGTAACGCCTGCCTGACAGCCTGCACTAAATTCCACGTGGTGTCTTGCAGTGAGGCACACTGCAAACAGACACTGACAGATGGCTGAACGTTCTCGTGGGCCCTCACAGAATCACAGAAATGTTTGGCTATAGGCTAAAAGCCTTTTGCCCTCATAATCAGTGTCCATTTATGTGCTTTTGGATCACTTGTTGTGAACAGACCCTTGTTTAAATCTGGCATAGTGTATACTACATTTATCTACAGCTCAATAAAGATTTAACTCTGTGGAAAATACATGGTCCTTAAAATTTTTGTCAATGTGATTTTTGAAGGCGTTTACCGATGGTGCATTGATGGTGTCATAGGAAGGGTTATTCCACAGATTCATATGATACGGTTAGTAAAGAACTTGCGGAACTGGTCAGTTACGAAATTAGTTTTGTTTATTTTGAAGTTGTGCCCTCGAGTTTTATCGTAGTTAGCCATAGTAAACAAGGAAGAGGTGGTGCAAGGATCATAAATATTGTACATGATCTTGTATACTTCAATGAGATCACCTCTTAATCTTCTAAACTCTAGGCTAGGCATATTAAAAAGAGCCAGGCGCTCCTCATAACTAAGATCACGAGTACTATTAGTATTACTAGTTATACACTTGGTAAATCTGCGTTGAACACCTTCAATCATATTTATGTGCTTTTTAAGGTAAGGGCACCATACTGAGTTTCCATATTCAATAATGGGTCTAACCAGAGCTTTGAACAATGGAATCATAATTTCGGGAGATTTATTAGTTATAGTTCTCACAAGAAGACCAGAAATTTGATTTCCCTTTTTCACTATATTATTTACATGTGCCTCAAAGCTTAGTTCTGGATCCATCGTGATCCCTAAATCTCTTTCGGCAATTGTACTATCCATTGTTCGAGTTGCCCCCTTTTCCTGTATCGTGTACTGATACTGTGGATTATTCTTTCCAAGGTGCAGAACTTTGCATTTCTCGCTGTTAAATTGCAACAGCCAAGTATTTGTCCATTTAACCAGATTATGTATACACATTTGTAGGTGATCTCTATCTTCTATATTTCGGATGGCAGAGTAAGCCTTGGTGTCGTCTGCAAAAATGTTTACTTTACAATCTACCTCACCAGGCATATCATTTATAAAATATATGAACAAGGTTGGGCCAAGAACACTACCTTGTGGTACACCACTAGTTACCTTAACCTTTGATGATTTACTACTATTTACACTTACAAACTGTGATCTTCCATTTAGAAAGTCTCTGATCCACAATAGTAGCTTGCCTTTTATCCCATAGCCTCCCAGTTTATTTATGAGTCTATGATGGGGAACTGTATCGAAAGCTTTCCTTAGATCAAGGTAGACTGCATCGACTGGTACCTTCTCATCTAGCATGACTAACCAATCGTGTAATGTAACAAGTAGTTGTGTAACACACGAGCGCCCTCTGGTAAATCCAAACTGTTCTCTAGATAACAGATCATGGTTGGTTAAATGTTGGCAGAGAGCATCTCGAATGAAACCCTCAAAAACTTTACAGACAACTGATGTTAGGCTGACTGGACGATAGTTACCCGCAGAATTCTTGCTACCTTTCTTAAAAATAGGTCATACTTCTGCTTCCTTCCAAGCTTTTGGTATTGCACCCTTTTCTTGTGTTCTATCAAACAAGATCTTAAGTGGGTGAGCAATAACTTCAGCAAGCTCTGTTAATATTCGTGGGTGTATCTCATCAGGTCCTGGGGACTTCGATGGGTTTAGGCTCTTTAGAGCTTTTTTCATCTGTTCAACTGTGACCTCCACGTTGGAATTTCAGTAACCTCTGTCTTGCATGAAAACTCTGGAACATTTACGTTACTCTCCTCGGTAAAAACACTAGCAAAATGATATGAGGCTGTATGATCTGAGGCTTCCAATGCGGTTCACGGTCCGTTCCAAGTTCACTCTCGATGCGTTCATGGGTTGTCAGTAATTGTTGGGTTTTTTTGTTTTGTTTGTTTGTTTGTTTGTTTTTTCACATTCGCTCTGTTTCTACGAACACTGAGGTTTTCACTTCGTCAGAATCACACTCCTATTTCACAGGTAGGCGGTATATTAATTCTGGACTGATAATATGTTCGCGTTCGTCAGTGTGACCCACCGAATGCAAGATAGCCTACGAATTGTGTTTTCTGAATGCGTTTACTGAAATAGCGTCAGTATGAAGATTGAAGGTTTGCATTAATAGCGTCAGTATGAAGACTGAAGGTTTGCATTAATAGCGTCAGTATGAAGACTGAAGGTTTGCATTAATAGCGTCAGTATGAAGACTGAAGGTTTGCATTACTACAATAATTAATCAGGAACACAGCTGGGGGGGGGGGGGGGGGGGGGGAATCGGCGTTATCCACATTTCTTCCCTCAGTCCACTCCTCTGTGTGACTGGCGGAGTGAACGAACATCCACGCCTTGTTGTGAACACTACTCACTCCACTCATTCTCCCACACTTCACCCCGTCATGTGCTGCGGGGATTTGAACCACGGAGTCACTGACACACTTTTCAATTGGATAATTATGGTTCTGACCACCAGGCCAATGCATGCACACCGCCCGTCCAAAGAACGTTTTGAAATTCCATCTTTAGCTGGACAAAAATTTGGCCAGATAGGTATACATGCTTAATGAAAGTGAAAGGCCTCCCCTGACCCCCACCCCCACCCCCCACCCCTTCCCGGTTCTATCTCTTATTTCTTTCTCTTGTGTCTATCACGTCAGTATCTCTCTCAGTGTCTCTGTGTTGTCAGTCTCTTTTTCTGCCCGATGGTATTCTGTCGATGTCTGTCTGTCTGTCCGAGTCTCTCTCTCTCTCTCTCTCTCTCTCTGTCTCTCACTCACTCACTCAGTCGATCACTGTTCTTTTGCTCGAGAATGTCATCATAGTTCTGTCTCCTTGCGCAAATCCCTCACATCTTTGATTTCTCTCACAAGTTCTCGCACAGCTCTGTGCCGCATCTAGACCCTAGGGCCTATACACCTTTCCCTACTTCTTCTTCTTCTGCGTTCACTCGTATGCACACGAGTGGGCTTTTACGTGTATGACTGTTTTTACCCCGCCATGTAGGCAGCCATACTCCGTTTTCGGGTGGGTGCATGCTGGGTATGTTCTTGTTTCCATAACCCACCGAACGCTGACATGGATTACACGGGATCTTTAACGTGCGTATTTGATCTTCTGCTTGCATATACACACGAAGGGGGTTCAGGCACTAGCAGGTCTGCACATATGTTGACCTGGGAGATCGTAAAAATCTCCACCCTTTACCCGCCAGGCGCCGTCACCGTGATTCGAACCCGGGACCCTCAGATTGACAGTCCAACGCTTTAACCACTCGGCTATTGCGCCCGTCTCCCTGCAGAACAAAACATCCTTCTTTCTCACTGCCGTGCAGTCCAGTGCAGCAGACCGTTCGTTCGTTTCCGCGGCTACCACCCCCGAAAACGGGGTATGGCTGCTTACATGGCGGGGGGTAAAAACGGTCATACACGTAAAAGCCCACTCGTGTAATGTACATAGGAGTGAACAGGGAGTTGCACTCCACGAACGCAGAAGCAGAAGAAGAAGAAGAGGTTTCCGAGGCTACCGGCCCAGCCATGGTTGAATATGGCTGGTCACCTCATGTCATGTGCTAGATCATTTATTGTTATTTTCTTCCTTTTTTTCAGTTTGAAGTGATCACGTTGTTTTGTTCACACCCATTCATAACGGGAACTTCGGCCTTCAATGGCTTAGTCCTGACTCTGATTCTGACCCACTTCACTGACGGGATCTCCACAGACCCCGGTAGATTTAACTGTTAAGTCAGTCAGACCTGACCTCGCCGCTTCAGGTGGAGATTCTAACCACATTGTAGGGGAAGGTGGGGTTTTTTTTCTGGACATAACAAGCCTCAAATAAACCCTAGGATGAGCTTAACCTGCGCATCCCTCCCTCACCCCTGCCCCCACCCCAACCCCCCACCCCGCCCTCCCCAATCCCCCCCTCTTCCACATCCCCCACATCCGCTACCTTCCTCCCCAGCCTTCGAACTCCCAGACACAAGGGAGCTGTGGATTGGGTGAGATGGGTGGGTAGTTTGGGGGCGAGTCAGTCTGAATGGGACTTTCCATCCATATACCCGCCTTTCTGGGGGGGTGGGGGTGGGGGGATTTACGTTGATATCTGACGACTTTGGTTCTTTGACAGATTATTAATTTTGTGGGTGAAAGGGAATGCAAACACTGATGAGAAAAATTCGTTTCGGTTCATGTTCTTTTGTGTTTTTTTTGTTTTTTGGTTTTGTTTTTTTTCAGGTTTGCTTACCCCCATGCCAATCTGGCATAAATGGGCTACAATGTTATTGGTGAGGGAGGGAGGGAGGGGGAACAGGGAGACTATAGTGTGGGGGTTAGCGGAGGTGTGATTTGTGTCTTGATTGAAGGATGTACACACACACACACACACACACACACACACACACAGAGTGTTTGTGTGTCATGTGTGTGTGTGTGTGTGTGTGTGTGTGTGCCTGCAAGCACGCAAGTATGCACATTGTGTGTGTGTGTGTGTGTGTGTGTGTGTGTGTCACAGCGAGGAGGTCGGGGGTGTTTAGTTCATCCGCCGAAGTAGGTATACCCATTTCATTTTAATGCTGACGTACTAAAAACTTTCCTACAATTCTAGGACAGATCTCCAGGCCTAGTCAGTCAGCGCATGCGGTCAATGGAAATGTAAGGCGTCTTCTGCATTTTGTTGGGGTTTTTTTTGTTTTGTTTTGTTTTGTTTTTGGTTGGATACAGCAGATGTCACGTAGCGTATATGGATCTGTCTGCACGCTCTGACACCAACCGAAACTCATACTGAAACCGAACCCCCCCCCCCACCCCTTCCCCCCCGCTCCCCCGCCCCCCACCGACCCCCCAACCCCACTCCCCACTCCCATTCGCACCACTCAGTTTCCTGTCAGTGAACACCGAAAATTTGTGTAACTGAACTGACACAGAGCCCCATCAAGTTGAAAAAGATCAAAGGAGAAGAAGAAAACTTTACACTGGCTCACACCTAGACACACACACACACACACACACACACACACACACACACACACACACACAAGACACACACACACACACGCATAGACACACAAGACACACACACACACACACACAAGACACACACACACACACACACACACACAGACACCACACACACACACACACACACACACACACACACACACGTTTGACTCTCTCTCTCTCTCTCTCACACGCGCGCCCGTACACAGAGGCACACACACGCACACACACAGTGATCCACCACACACACACACGCACAGACACACACACAAGACACACTCACACACACACACACACACAAACACACACGACACACACACACACACACACACACACACACACACACGACACACACACACACACACACACACACACACGCACAGACACACAAGACACACACACACACACAAGACACACACACACACACACACACAAGACACACACACACACACACACACACACACACACACACACACACACACGCACACACACACACACATTTGACTCTCTCTCTCTCTCACACGCGCGCGCCCGTAC
>NC_134894.1:12027502-12030002 GCF_041734735.1 Babylonia areolata | reverse complement strand
GAAGAAGAAAAAAAAAAAAAAAAGAAAAAAAGAAAGGTGGAGAGTTGTTGTGCTTTCCGTGTCGAGGTACACAGAGCACCTGCTGTGTAAGTCGTTACGTTTCGTTCCTCCTTCCGTTTACTGTTCTGTTCTGAGGAGTCGTCGTGTTAATTAGTGGAGATCGGTTTGAGTGTTTGCGAAGATCTAGTCACAGAGAGTTCTCTCTGTCTCTCTGTCTCAAATGTTATGAAAACATGAAAATATTTTTGACTGACTTTGACTTTGACTCTCTCTCTCTCTCTGGTTCTCTGACTCTGTCTCTTTCTCTCTCTCTCTCTCTCTCTCTCTCTCTCTCTCTCTCTCTCTCTCTCTCTCACGTGTGTGTGTGTGTGTGTGTGTGTGTGTGTGTGTGTGTGTGTGTATCTGTCTCCCCCCCCCCGGCCCTCGCACCCCACCCCACCCTCCCTCTCTATCATTCGAGAGTTTATTTGGCCCTGCATCTGTCAGCTGTTATAAATGGCTGTCTGACTGTCTGCCTGCCTGTCTGTCTGCCTGTCTGTCTGACTCTATCTCCCTCTCTTCCGATTGTCTAGACAGCTATGTCTACAATTTCCGTCTGTCTCAATCTCCCTCTCTGTCTGACTCTGTCTCAGTCTCCCTCTCTGTCTGACTCTGTCTCAGTCTGCCTCTCTGTCTGACTCTGTCTCAGTCTCCCTCTCTGTCTGACTCTGTCTCAGTCTCCCTCTCTGTCTGACTGTCTCAGTCTCCCTCTCTGTCTGACTCTGTCTCAGTCTCCCTCTCTGTCTGACTCTGTCTCAGTCTCCCTCTCTGTCCGACTCTGTCTCAGTCTCCCTCTCTGTCTGACTCTGTCTCAGTCTCCCTCTCTGTCTGACTCTCTGTCTCAGTCTCCCTCTCTGTCTGACTGTCTCAGTCTCCCTCTCTGTCCGACTCTGTCTCAGTCTCCCTCTCTGACTGACTCTGTCTCAGTCTCCCTCTCTGTCTGACTCTCTGTCTCAGTCTCCCTCTCTGTCTGACTCTGTCTCAGTCTCCCTCTCTGTCCGACTCTGTCTCAGTCTCCCTCTCTGTCTGACTCTCTGTCTCAGTCTCCCTCTCTGTCTGACTGTCTCAGTCTCCCTCTCTGTCCGACTCTGTCTCAGTCTCCCTCTCTGTCTGACTGTCTCAGTCTCCCTCTCTGTCCGACTCTGTCTCAGTCTCCCTCTCTGTCCGACTCTGTCTCAGTCTCCCTCTCTGTCTGACTGTCTCAGTCTCCCTCTCTGTCTGACTGTCTCAGTCTCCCTCTCTGTCTGACTGTCTCAGTCCCCCTCTCTGTCTGACTGTCTCAGTCTCCCTCTCTGTCTGACTCAGTCTCCCTCTGTCCGACTCTGTCTCAGTCTCCCTCTCTGTCCGACTCTGTCTCAGTCTCCCTCTCTGTCTGACTCTGTCTCAGTCTGCCTCTCTGTCTGACTCTGTCTCAGTCTCCCTCTCTGTCTGACTCTGTCTCCCTCTCTGTTTGACTCTGTCTCAGTCTCCCTCTCTGTCTGACTCTGTCTCCCTCTCTGTCTGACTCTGTCTCCCTCTCTGTCCGACTCTGTCTCCCTCTCTGTCTGACTCTGTCTCAGTCTCCCTCTCTGTCTGACTCTCCCTCTCTGTTTGACTCTGTCTCAGTCTCCCTCTCTGTCTGACTCTGTCTCCCTCTCTGTCCGACTCTGTCTCCCTCTCTGTTTGACTCTGTCTCAGTCTGCCTCTCTGTCCGACTCTGTCTCAGTCTCCCTCTCTGTCTGACTGTCTCAGTCTCCCTCTCTGTCTTGACTCTGTCTCAGTCTGCCTCTCTGTCTGACTCTGTCTCAGTCTGCCTCTCTGTCTGACTCAGTCTCCCTCTCTGTTTGATCTGTCTCAGTCTCCCCTCCTCTGTCTGACTCAGTCTCCCTCTCTGTCCGACTCTGTCTCAGTCTCTCTCTGTCTGTCCTCTGTCTCCCTCTGTCTGTCTGTCTCAGGTCTCCCTCTCTGTCTGTCTCAGTCTGCCTCTCTGCTACTGTCTCAGTCTCCCTCTCTGTCTGATCTGTCTCAGTCCTCCCTCTCTGTCTTGTCTGTCTCAGTCTCCCTCCTGTCTGTCTCAGTCTCCCTCTCTGTCTGACTCTGTCTCAGTCTGCCCTCTCTGTCTGAGCTGTCTCAGTCTCCTCTCTGTCTGACCTGTCTCAGCCCCCTCTCTGTCTGACTCTAGTCTCCTCTCTGTCTCTGTCTCAGTCTCCCGCTCTGTCTGACTGTCTCAGTCTCCTCCTCTCTGACCTGTCTCAGTCTCCCTCTCTGTCTGACTCTGTCTCAGTCTCCCTCTCTGTCTGACTGTCTCAGTCTCCCTCTCTGTCTGTCTCAGTCTCCCTCTCTGTCTGTCTCAGTCTCCCTCTCTGTCTGACTCTGTCTCCCTCTCTGTCTGACTGTCTCAGTCTGCCTCTCTGTCTGACTCTGTCTCAGTCTCCCTCTCTGTCTGACTCTGTCTCCCTCTCTGTCTGACTGTCTCAGTCTG
>NC_134894.1:12005002-12012502 GCF_041734735.1 Babylonia areolata | reverse complement strand
TTCAATCTTTAAGAAAGGCGATATTAATGACCCAAACAATTACAGAGGCATTTCTTTGACTGACGTTAGTAGTAAACTGTTTGGAATAATCATTAATAACAGGTTACAGGAGTGGGTGGAAGAAAATGATATCACAGGTGATTTTCAAGCTGGGTTTAAAAGGGGATGTTCTACAGTCGACCACATGTTCACTTTGTTAGCCCTTGTTCAATCGTAAACTATATGTAGCGTTTATAGACTTTGAAAAGGCTTTTGATTCCATAAACAGAAACCTTCTCTGGCCAGTTCTCTTAAAAAATGGTATAACAGGTAAACTGTATAGATGTGTTAGAAGTATGTATGATGTTGTCAAAGCAAGAGTACGGTGTGGCGCTAGATTGACTGATTACATTTCATGTACATCTGGAGTCAGACAAGGTGATGCATGTAGCCCAATTCTTTTTTCTTTGTTTATAAATGAACTAGCAATAGAGATAATTAATAATGGTAGGCATGGTGCCATGTTTTCACTTGATGCATTTGAATTGTTTATTCTTTTGTTGGCTGATGATGTTGTTTTGATTTCAGAGACTGTTGTAGGATTACAAACACAATTGAATAGTCTACAGCGTGCAGCTACATCTCTACAGTTAAAAGTAAATATGTCTAAAAGCAATATTATTGTATTTCGGAAGGGTGGATATTTAAGTGTAAGAGAACGATGGTTTTATGATGGTGAGACGATGCCTGTTGTTAACGTTTATAAGTATCTAGGAATCCTGTTTTCTACCCGTTTGAGTTTTGTTTCTGCATGCAAGGAGCTAGCAAGTAAAGCAAAAAATGCTTTGATCCGTGTTATGAAAAGGTTATATACTTTGAACAATAATTCATTCCACTTGTTTATTAAGCTGTTTGATTGTCAAATACAACCAATAGTACAATATGGATCTGAGATATGGGGTCTAGATAATGCTGTTTTACATTGTGAGTCTGTACATTTATTGGCTTTGAAGAAATTTTTAGGAGTTGATATGCGAACACCGAATGATCTAGTCTATGGCGAAACAAATCGCTACCCAATATATGTAAACTCTGCTGTAAATTGTATTCGATATTGGTTTAAACTGTTGCAAATGGGGGATAATAGAATACCGTATAAAGCCTATAAGATATTACATGATTTAGATAGAAAGGGAAAAAATAACTGGGTAACGAAGGTTCGTCTTTGTCTGTTCGAATATGGATTTGGCTTTGTGTGGATGGAGCAGGGTGTTGGTAGCGTTAATAGCTTTATATCTGTTTTTCGCCAAAGGCTTATTGATTGTAGATGGCAAACATGGTATAGTCACATTTGTACTAGTGATAGATTTGACATGTATAGAACATTCTGTAATATACCTGATTTGAAACCTTATCTGCTGTTAGATATAGACAGGCATCTGAAACGTGTAACGACAAGATTTAGACTAGGTATATCAGAATTGACAGTGCATCACTTTAGATACAGAAGTTTTTGTGCAAATGATTTAGTCTGTCCTTTGTGTCATGAAGCCCAAGAAAACGAGGTGCACTTTGTTCTTTGCTGCCCAGCACTAAAACATGTACGTCAAATATTTATAAAACCTAAGTACTACAAGCATCCCTATCTGTTCAAGTTGAATTTGTTAATGTCGTCAAGCAATACCAATGACGTACATAATTTTTCGGTATTCTTATATAAGGCATTCAAATTAAGAGAAATTGTTACTTCGTAAAACAGTTATAATGTATTTTTTGTTGTCTATATAGTTACACGGATACAATGCACGGTTTGTTGTCTATATTAATGCTTATTTGCTTATGTGTTTTCGTTGAGTTGTATTATGTTTACGTATACCCCCTTCACTAGGGGCTGTGGCCTGATTGTGAATAAACCATTCCAAATCTCCTCTCTCTCTCTCTCTCTCTCTCTCTCTCTCTCTCTCTCTCTCTCTCTCTCTCTTCTTTTCTTTTCTTTTCTTTTTTTATGTACATGTTTTCCTGGTCCTCTATGCCAATGCTCAGTCTGCTCCAGTTTCTCATTCTGTCTGACGTTTATTTATTTCATCCTTGCTGACGGTTCTAGAATGAACGTTGAATGTGATTGTTGTTGTTGTTGGTGGTGGTGGTGATGATGATGGTGGTGGTGGTGCTGCTGCTGTTGCTGCTGTTACTGCTGTTGCTGTTGTTGTTGTTGTTGTTATTCTTGCTGCTGCTGCTGCTGCTGCTGCAGCTGTTGCTGTTGTAATCTGAACGGGAATGCTTGTTTTGAAAGCAAAAACGAAACAGAATGCCGTGGAGGTTTTGAATTATAGCTCATGTTATTCCCTCCCTCCCTCCCCGAAGATGTACTTTTACTTCTTATTGTTTCCAGTCGGTGATATTTTGTTGTTTGTTGTGGGTTTTTTTTTCTGTTTTAGTTCACTAATAAATAAATGTTTTGTTTGTGCTGCCGGGAGAGGTTTTGTATGGAAAGCTGCTCGCTGCAGATGTGAATATTTTCAATCGTTAGCTGTAGTGCGGAGGAGGGGGGGGTGGGGGGGTAGCGGGATTGGAAGGAGACTCCAGCTTTCATTCTGTCTGTTTCTGTCTCTGTCTCTCTATCTGTCTTTCTGTCTCTCTGTCTCTCTTTCTTTCTCTGTATTTGTCTGTCTATTACCCCCCGAAAACGGAGTATGACTGCCTACATGGCGGGGTAAAAACGGTCATACACGTAAAAGCCCACTCGTGTACATACGAGTGAACGTGGGAGTTGCAGCCCATGAACGAAGAAGAAGAAAGAAAAAGAAGTCTGTCTATCTCTCTAACTCTTGTCTATCTCTGTTTCTCCCCCCCCCCCCCCCCCAACACACACACACCCTCTCTCTCTTCCAATGAATATAATTTCAATCTTTGAGTAACAAAGTTCTGAGGTGTGAGTTTCCTCTCCTTCTCTCTCTCTCTCTCTCTCTCTCTCTCTCTCTCTCACGCCCCCCCCCCCCCCCCCACACACACACACACACATTCCACTCCCTCTTGAACTCACACGCTCCAAACAAAGGATTCAGAAGATAACCAGTTATGTCTTAGCCGTGGTTCAGCCAGGGGTCAGACCATGTGACAGAGAGAGAGAGAGAGGGAGAGAGAGAAGGAAGGTAGGTAGGCAGTTCAAGGCTCATTAACAGCTTACCCCCAGCTGGCAACCTCCGCTGCCCTCTGCCTTCTAATCACGAGGTGTGGGTCAGGGTGAGGGGCACAAGGGGGCTGCCAGCTCCTCCTCCTCCTCCACCCCACCCGAGAAAACCCCCATGCTCTGTGCTCGGGGTCACGGGGAGATGGGCCATTGGGTCTGACCAGGAGGGAAGACGTCGTCCGGAAGCCACACCAACACCAGCACCGTCACCGTGCGTGTGTCTTTAGTCCGGTGTATGTATGTATGTATGTATGTATGTATCTGTCTGTCTATGGAGGCGTCGTAGCAGAGTCTGTTAGTGTGTTAAGCGCCGAGCTGGACCGTCTGATCTGATGTTCACCGGTGATTCAAGGTTCAAGGCCCCCGTTTCGGCATACAGTACGATACAATACAACACAATACAATGCAATACAGTGCAATGCTATGCAATGCAATACAATACAATTTAGTGCAACGGAGTGCAATACAATTTAGTGCAACGGAGTGCAATACAATACAATTTAGTGCAACGCAGTGCAATACAATACAATACAATTTAGTGCAACGCAGTGCAGTGCAATACTATACAATTTAGTGCAGTGCAATACAATTTAGTGCAATGCAGTGCAATACAATACAATTTAGTGCAACGCAATGCAATACAATTTAGTGCAACGCAATACAATTTAGTGCAACGCAATACAATTTAGTGCAACGCAATGCAATACAATTTAGTGCAACGCAATACAATACAATTTAGTGCAACGCAATACAATACAATTTAGTGCAACGCAATACAATACAATTTAGTGCAACGCAATACAATACAATTTAGTGCAACGCAATACAATACAATTTAGTGCAACGCAGTGCAATGCAATACAATTTAGTGCAACGCAATACAATACAATTTAGTGCAACGCAGTGCAATACAATACAATTTAGTGCAACGCAATACAATACAATTTAGTGCAACGCAGTGCAATGCAATACAATTTAGTGCAACGCAGTGCAGTGCAATACAACACCACTTGACTGATCCCACACAGAGGAAGCTTTTGTGTTCTGTTCAAACTGACACCCACTAACTGAGGGTCGGTGACAGAAACGTATGATGCTGTGTCCTTGGGGAAACGCACTTTACTCTGATTACCCCCCCAATCCCCCCCATCCCCACACACCACCCTCCACTCTTTTTCTCTCTCTCTGTCTCTCCCCTCTCTCTCTCTCTCCTCCAAGCCAGGTGTGAGTGGTTACCTGACCGGTCGGGGAAGGTTTAAAAAAAAAAGAAAATTCAAAGCGACGGAAGGAGGAGGATTGAGCGGGTCCCCCCCTCCATTGCCGAGCTATGGACATCAGTGAGTAATGATAGTAGTGTTGCTCAGTGACGCCAGGTTTTTTTCGGGGGGTGGGGGTGGGGGTCTTTTTTTTTTTTCTTTCTTCCTTTTTTTAAAATTTTTTAAACCCCAGTGACAATGCCAATGGCTCCATTAGTCTGAAGATGTCCGAACAGCCCCCCACCTCACCCCCCCCCCCCCCCCCCACCCACACCATCATTTACGTATATCAGTGGCGCTTCGCGAGGGGTGCGACACGCAGGTGTTTGTGCTCTGTGTTTCATTCGTGTTTTTTGCTGTCCTCGCCCTGTCCTTGTGCTTTTTCGTAAAAAAAAAAGCTGTTGTTGACTTTTACAGTTATGGTCCCCATGTTGTTTACTTGTCTACGTTGTGATGATAATGCACCTGACCAAGTTTCTCCAGTTGGAGATAATTCAGTTATTCTTATCTTATCTTATCTTATCATTACCCTCTCTAATTCATCCCCTATTATGGCTAAAACGTCAGAGGCTGTCTTGAGGCAGCCAGGACTACTCGGTTCTTGTGGCGGAATATAACTGTAAGTGTTTGTGACTGTATATGTATTAATTTGTAAGTGTTGGTTACTGTATATGTACGTATATTCAATTCGATATCGATTTAGTTCAATCTCTTGAAATCAAACCGACTGGAAATTATATGTGCATCCAAAGGCTTGTTACCTACTCCACAGTGTCTCACAACCCACAGTTGACACACACACGGACATGGCAACGTTAAAAAGTATAACAAATATATATATATATATATATATATATATATATATATATATATATATATATATATATTTAATGAAAAAAGGGCAATCATATCAGGAAGAGAAAATTTGTCGTCGCTGACAAATTAATCTCAGTTCAGTAACAGTTCGTTTGAACGAGACCCACAATATTTGGAGCGAAACATGTGGGTACATGAAATATTTTGTCGCCGGCGACAGATTTGGTTTGGGCGACACTTTTTTCCCCCTCCATGTTTTGTCGCTGGCGACAATTTTTGCAGGCGACAATATTTGGAGCGAAACATGTGGGTACATGAAATATTTTGTCGCCGAGACAGATTTGGTTTGGGCGACACTTTTTTCTCCTCCATATTTTGTCGCTGGCGACAATTTTTGCAGGCGACAATATTTGGCATAACGCCGCCGCTTTCAGGTTATGCAAAAGCTCAGTGGGACGTCTTGGCGTGGGTAGGAAGAAGAGCAACATGCGCAAAGACCTCATGGAGACGTCCTCTGTGGCTGAAAATTGAGCTCTTTGGTAAAACTGCAGGAGAGGAGAGAGACAAGACAAGACAAGACAAGACAAGACAAGACATATTCTTTATTTCGAGGATAATAGATAAGCACTGGTGTGCTTTTTTTTACATCCAGTCCCCGCCCTGAATAGGGTCTACACTACACAATATTTAATAGAAAATGAAAGCATGGTGTTAGTAGAGATACACAAAACAGGAAAAAAATATGCATAAATGAAAACAACAACAACCACACACACACACACACACACGCACGCACACACACAAACGAACACACACACACACACACACACATGGCATACAGGCACTAGCATGGTGCACAAAATCAAAGAAACAAACAAGAGAGAGAGACAGACAGACAGACAGACAGACAGACAGTTCAAATCTGGCAATGGAAAGCTTTTCAAAAAATGTTACGACTTGTCAGTATATTTCACTCATACACGTAATATCACGCACACACAACACAGTGCAACACAACACAACACAACACAACACAACATAACACACACACACACACACACACACACACACACACACACACACACACACACACACACACACACACACACACACACACACACACACACACACACACACACACAGAAGAGGGCGGACGGACTCGGTGATTCATTTTTCACGTTCAACAACAACAAGAAGAATACAATAAGAACACAACAACCAAACAACTGAAGGGAAACATCTTCTGGCATGAAGAAACGGACATGGTCTCAGTGTCAGCTATCTCAAAGCAGGACCTGGTTTTCCCTGTGGATAAAAAAGATATCCATTACCGTCCTCGTGACTAATCCTTTTGTCATTGCTTGGAAGATGGCGGTGGGGTACGCTCGCTCTCTCTCTCTCTCCCTCTCTCTCTCTCTGTGGAGGGTGGAGGTGGGGGGGGGGGAGCTAGGGGTGGGGGAGGGGAGGTGGGGGGGGGGGGGACAGTGAGAGAGAGAGTGGGAGAGAGAGAGAGAGTGTGTGTGTGTGTTTGTGCGTGTGAGTGTGTGTGTTGGTGGAGATGGTATTTATGTGTGAGGAGTTATTTGTGTGTGAACGCGAGAGAGGGCTTCGGAGAGAGAGAGAGAGAGAAAACGTGTGTGTGTGTGTGTGTGTGTGTGTGTGTGTGTGTGTGTGTGTGTGTGTGTGTGTGTGTGTGTGTGTGTGTGTTCGTTCTTTAGTTTAGCGATATTAGTTTAGTGATATTAGACGATAGAGAGAGAAAACGTGTGTGTGTGTGTGTGTGTGTGTGTGTGTGTGTGTGTGTGTTCGTTCTTTTGTTTAGCGTCTTTTCACTATCAGTGATATTAGACGTGTGTGTGTGTGTGTGTGTGTGTGTGTGTGATCTTTACACGCGAGCTCAGGCTGTATAATCACACTTCATCACGATTGCAAAACGAAAAACAAAAAAAGCAAGTAAAATAGTACACAAAAAATAATAATATACAAAGAAGCTTAACAAGCAAGGCCGTTTTATAGCACAGAACATGAACATGATGATGAGTTTTGAGATCTAACCATTGATTCATAAACGAAAAAAAAAAAGGTTGAGAGATGTTTTTTCTTCAGCATTTGTTTTCTCACGAAACGATTCTTTTAGCGTTGTTTTTTTTTTTGTTTTTTTTGTTTTTTTACACATCATTAAATGTATGAGAGTGTGATGTTGACTTCTCTCAGTAGCACTATATGTGTTATATTCAGTAGTTTTGTTTTGTTTTTTTC
>NC_134894.1:11997502-12002502 GCF_041734735.1 Babylonia areolata | reverse complement strand
GTGTGTGTGTGTGTGTGTGTGTGTGTGTGTGTGTACCGAAGGTATAGATATACATATTCGTCCATTCTGTCCGTCTCTCTCTCCCTCTTTCTCTCTTTGTCTCTCTGTTCCTCTTCCAATTATCTCCTTTTCTGCTTGCTGTGTAACTGCATTCTGAAGAGGGACCTTATTAGCGGGAAGGGGTGGGGGAGCAGAGGAAAACAAATTGCCCGCCTCCCCCCCCCTCCCCCCCACAAAGACCCACCCCCGTCCACCCTCCACGACTCCATTGGCCCACAAGTGATGGTGGTGTATCCAGCGCTGAAGGCTTGCACATGGCTCCAGTGACTCCTGCCCCCTCTTCAATTACCCACATAATATAGAATGTATTGTATTGTATTGTATTGTATTGTATTGTGCTGTGTTGTGTTGTGTGTCGCATCTTGTTTTATTGTTGGACGGGCGCAAATAGCCGAGTGGTTAAAGCGTTGGACTGTCAATTTGAGGGTCCCGGGTTCGAATCACGGTGACGGCGCCTGGTGGGTAAAGGGTGGAGATTTTTACGATCTCCCAAGTCAACGTATGTGCAGACCTGCTAGTGCCTGAACCCCCTTCGTGTGTAGACGCAAGCAGAAGATCAAATACGCACGTTAAAGATCCTGTAATCCATGTCAGCGTTTTGTGGGTTATGGAAACAAGAACATACCCAGCATGCACACCCCCGAAAACGGAGTATGGCTGCCTACATGGCGGGTTAAAAACGGTCATACACGTAAAAGCCCACTCGTGTGCATACGAGTGAACGCAGAAGAAGAAGAAGAAGTTTTATTGTTGTGTTGTGTTGCGTCGTGTTCCTTTGCGTTGTGTCGTATTGGAATGGATGATGTTGTATTATGTTGTATTGTATTGTATTGTGTTGTATTTGATTGGACTGTATCGTGTTGTGTTGTATTGAATTGTGTTGTATCGTATTATGTTGTATTGCATTGATTGTTCGTTCGTTCGTTTATTTATTTATAGTCTGTTCATCTAAGATGGTGATATTAGACTGAAAATAAATGATATTATTATTATTTGGATTATTATCATTCCTATCATAATGATGATTGTTAGTATTAATTAGAAATCGACATTTCTGTATATTCGAATAAAAATATGGAACTCACCCGAAAGACTAGCACCCAGACCACCATTCCAGGTCTCGTGGAAGGGATAGTGAATACCCCTGTCCTTGTCTATAGGACTCGAACCTATGGACACTTGCTTCCTAATCAGTCCCCTTTACCACAAGGCTGCCGCTTCAAAAAAATGAACAGAGAACATGTCGTATTCTCCAATAAGAGAAATTTACTTGTGGCGTAAAACACAGAAACGATGCACGAGAATCAGTGTCATCCCATAACTAATGTGTTCAGGCCACATAAAAGACGTACACCTTTGCTTCAAAGCCAACCTGAAAAGCAAAAGCCGCACATTACAATATTCACGGTCACACACACATACAGTAATTACATTTAGAGGGCAGGCCATGAAATGTCATTCTGAAATTAAATGTATAGTTAACAGGGGGGGGTGATTAACACTGGTTAGAATAAAAATGTATGTCATGTCATACACCCCCACTCCCCTTAGAACTAAAGACTAGCCATGATGAAGGATGATGGTGATTTTACAAACACACCGCGACACAGTCATACCATCTGCACACCATTTGCAGTTCGGGAAGAGTGAGCTCTTCCGTCTACATACAAGTATTACAACAAAACTGACTGGCTGACTTTTTGCCACAACGTCAACACACAATTGTGAGAGCATCACCCAACAGAGCGAAAGAAAGAAGCCCTTATTTTTTGGTCATTGACACCACGATCTCCGAGATTCATCACTGACATGCAAACACTTGTATGAGGAGGAGGAATTTTGTTTAATGTCCCGTCACACATATCGGTGATTGAAGACATTTTGTTAAAGTATTTGTAGATACATCTGAGTATTATCGGTTAGAAGGGGTGGGAGATGTGGATGAATGGAGGGTTGGGAGAAACTGGGCAAATGAGGGTAAAAATGTGGGTGAAATTTGGAAGAAAAAAACAACAACAACAAAACAACTCTAAATACAGTTCCAGGAAATTACTTAAAGGACTTCGTAAAAGAGAAGTCGTTAAACTGACAAGCGAAACAACTGATAATGAATGCAAAAAGTCAGAAACATCAACGTTCTCAGTCACTTGTGAAGACGCTTAGACCCTGTGCTGTGAAGATCAGTGAGGTTTGTTGTGAATCTAAAATCGGCTTGACCATATCATTCCCGTCTTTTTTGTTAGGTTCTGTTTTTCTTCTCCTGCGTTCGTGGGCTGCAACTCCTACGTTCACTCGTATGTACACGTGTGGGCTTTTACGTGTATGACCGTTTTTACCCCGCCATGTAGGCAGCCGTACTCCGCTTTCGGGGGTATGCATGCTGGATATGTTCTTGTTTCCATAACCCACCGAACGCTGACATCGATTACAGGATCTTTAACGTGCGCATTTGATCTTCTGCTTGCCGTATACACACGAAGGGGGTTCAGGCACTAGTAGGTCTGCACATTATTTATGTTGACCTGGGAGATCGGAAAAATCTCCACCCTTTACCCACCAGGCGTCGTCACCGAAATTTGTACCCGGGACCCTCAGATTGAAAGTCCAACGTTTTAACCAATCGGCTACTGCGCCAGTCAAGGTTGTTGTTTTTTAATTAAACACGAAAACAAAACAAACAAAAAAAGAAAAAGGTTTGGAGTTCACAAAATTTCTCGCTATTGTTATGTCATATGTCATTTGATAAACAGCTGTACCCCAGTTTCATATGAAAGCTAGAATAAATGCCAGCGTCGATCACCGTGACTTGGACCAGCATGGCCTCTGACAGGAACAGCTGGAGAGCGACCATCAGGAGTGCTGTGACCATGTAGCAGACAACTTTCGAATAACACAATACACAAAGTCAATGCATATTTTCACCCTCACCTCACCTCACCTCAGGCCCATAACTACAAAGTAGTCGTTGGGGGAAACCTGAGGGCCGCAGACGCAACCTCCCTTCTCCATCTGTCTCTGTCAGCAGCCGTCGGCAGCAGCTCACGTGTATGGAGTCCAGTCCATTGTTTGATGTTCTCATGCCAGTTCTTCCGCTGTCTTCCTCTTCTTCTCCCGCCCTCGATGGTGCCTTGCATGATTGTTTTAGACAGACTGGTGTGTCGAGTGTTGTGCCCAAACCATATCAGCTTGCGTCTCTTCACAGTTGAAAGGAGAGGTTCCATATTTTCAGTATTTATGAAATCAACTACTATTTTTCCAACATCCCAGTTTAAAACATAACCAACGAAACGTAAAGCATCCGTACATTCAATTCATAATAATATATATTGAATACTAACCTGGTGGAAAGCGCTTTTTCTCGAAAATAATCCGAGTGCAAAACATGGATGGTGAGTTACCACGCAAAAAAACAACAGTATGACGGAAAAAGTGCCGTTGAAACTCGAAGTATTTTCCAAGCGTCACTAAATAAAACATACTCCTATAAGTACTGCACATGAACAGTAAACTATTAGTACAATAAAAATTACACTTAAGTTTAAAATACAGTACCCTTCATTCATAATTTTCAAACGTTTAATATCTGAATATCTGGACTACATTTTATTTTTAGCCGAGCATGTATACCAGGTCCGTTACAATAACTGGAACCTTGGTGACGCATGGGTAACATGCAAAAAAAATTATACCATTCAGCGATCATGTTACATTAGATCTAGTCAACAACGAAAATAACAGAACATAATTTCATCAAGCCAACATCTTTTAACAGCACTGTACCCTGCTTAGGCACATCACTACAACCAAGTTTTGACGAGTCCAGGAGGGAAGCTGTGGAAGAAAGCCGAAGACGAGGAAAGAAGGGACGGGCGCAATAGCTGAATGGTTAAAGCGTTGGACTTTCAATCTGAGGGTCCCGGGTTCGAATCACGGTGAAGGCGCCTGGTGGGTAAAGGGTGGAGACTTTTCTGATCTCCCAGGTCAACATATGTGCAGACCTGCTAGTGCCTGAACCCCCTTCGTGTGTATACGCATGCAGAAGATCAAATACGCACGTTAAAGATCCTGTAATCCATGTCAGCGTTCGGTGGGTTATGGAAACAAGAACACACCCAGCATGCACACCTCCGAAAGCGGAGTATGGCTGCGTACATGGCGGGTTAAAAACGGTCATACACGTAAAAGCCCACTCGCGTATATACGAGTGAACGAGGGAGTTGCAGCCCACGAACGCAGAAGAAGAAGAAGAAGAGGAGAGAAGGAAGGAAGTCCCGTGTCCCTTGTGAGAACACCATTTTCTTTTCTTCACTTCACGAAGGCCAGGAGCTGTCTTGCAGTCTCCTACAGGTTCAGACCACATCTGGCCTTCCTGATCAACAGTACTGCACATCAATGACTGCTGGTCTCTGCACTCTTACAGAAATCGTACCCCCATGGATTAACATCTTCTCATTTATCTTCGTGTGTGTGTGTGTGTGTGTGTGTGCGTGCGTGCGTGCGTGAGTGCGTGCGTGTGTGTGTGAATAGAATAGAATAGAATACTTTTTATTGTCATAAAACCTTAAAGTTTATAAGACACAATGAAACATAAACATGAGCGTAACATAAACATAAACATGTGTGTGTGCGCGTGCGTGCGTGTATGTGCGTGTATGTGTGTGTGTGGAAACTACCATCGTTGTCATGTTAACATAAACGTATTTTGGGGATGGCAAAGACTGTCAGCGTGTTTCGTAGCGATTCATGGCAGAAAGACAGACAGAACTCAGAACTCTTTTTTTTCTTTAAATTCAAGGATTAAGATTTAAGGTATAGCCTAGACAAAGAGACATACAGACGGACAGACAGACACGGCGAACCCATGCAAACAGACTCAAAAGAAGACAAAACAGAAAAAAACAAAACAAAAAAAACAACGTATGCACATTCCCTCCCTCGCT
>NC_134894.1:11977502-11985002 GCF_041734735.1 Babylonia areolata | reverse complement strand
AATGGAAGTCAAAGGCGGGCAGTGGGATTCCAGGGAAGACAGTGGAGGGTCAGTGGAAGGGTAGGGAAGTCAGTGGATGGACAGGGAAATCAGTGGATGGACAGGGAAGTCAGTGGATGGACACGGAAAGTGGGAACACTGAAAGCACTTTCAGGCGGGTACTGGTACCCAGATGCTGAAAGGCACAGAACACCGACTGAAGAGCACCAAACACTCGGAGGAAAATTATCCCCACTCACGAGTGCAGAACCGGGCAAACAGCCCTGAAGAGAGAGCCAAGCAGACACGACTGCCTCCAATGCCAGTCGCGGGCGAAAAGCCTAGAATCCTGTCACTGACTGGCCAGCTCAGGAAAGGTTGATCTCAGTTCAGTGACAGCCTGAACTGAGACACATGAGATTGCCGTGCAATCCGCGCAACCCACACCGCTCTCCAGCTGAATGGGGTGGGAGAACAAGGAGGGGGAAAGCCACAACCTTGGTTTGTCATGAGATGTGACACACCATTCTGACAGCACTGTCCCTTCTCCCGAAATACTTCCATCCAAAACACTTTCCTCTACGTCGCTGAGGTAGGGCGAAAGAGGGAATCTAGTACACAGATGCCAGGTTTTCACTACGTATGTAAAACAGTGTGAAAATCTGAGTGATCAGTTTGAACATTTTCGGGTTGTTACACTTTTTTTTTAACTCTGTCCATACGAACGGCGAAAGAGACGACGTTAACACCGTTTCATCCCAATTACCATCAAAATATTGCAAGCGGAACGCTCTTATACTGAAGAGGTAAATGTTGACAAAGAATACCACAGTTCTGACGACGGAAGCTAAAGGTTGGATCATTGAGACACCCACTGGACATCCGAGGGGTCTGTGTAGAGGAGAAGAGAGGACTGGCCGTACTGAGTGAGTTAAAACTTAAAAACAGTGAAAAACTAAATTTTCAGTCCGTGACATTTTGTACGTGTCTTCCTACCCCAAACACCTCCCACCCCTGCTAATTTTTTTTTTAATCAGACTTTTGTTGTTGTTGTTGTTGTTTGTTGTTTTTTTCACAGATCATTCGGAACACTATCATAAACACATGTCAACAGATGTGCCGGAATGGAAAAAAAAGGGTAACAAGACACACGTTATGGTGGCTGGTAGACCGACACTTCAGATAAAGAAAAAAGCTCCAGAAACGAGCAGCAAAAGTTTGTTCATTGAGGTCCCTATAGGGTTGAGGAGGATGTGGGGTGGGGGGGTAGTGGGGAGGGGGAGGGGCTGTGGGAAGCTTGGGGGTGGGGGGGGGGAAGTGCGGATAGTGACAGCAGGAAGGGCTGGGTGGGTGTGGGGTGGGGTGGGGGTGGTGGGAATTGAGAAACAGCCTGTGGTAAATTACTTCAGCATCTTTGTGGCAGACCCCAACTCCCCCTCCTCCCCCGGCCCCCACCCGCCACCCCCCGCCCCAGCGCGCCTCCAGCGCCTGTCCTGCACAGTGTTATTGCATCAGCGACCTGTGTTTGCTGCTGGCCATCCGTCTCCGTCATGCGATATTGTGTCAGTTCTATCACAGCGGAAAGTGACAAAAGTTTCCCGTGTCCCGTTTTATCAGAGCAAAAAAATTGACAAAGTATTCTGTGCCAGTGTTATCACAGCGGAAAGTGACAAAAGTTTCCCGTGTCCGTTTTATCAGAGCAAAAAAATTGACAAAGTATTCTGTGCCAGTTTTATCAAAGCATAAAATGACAAAAGATTCCCATGTCAATTTTATCAGAGCATAAAATGACAAAAGATTCCCACGTCAGTTTTATCAGAGCATAAAATGACAAAAGATTCCCACGTCAATTTTATCAGAGCATAAAATGACAAAAGATTCCCACGTCAATTTTATCAGAGCATAAAATGACAAAAGATTCCCATGTCAATTTTATCAGAGCATAAAATGACAAAAGATTCCCACGTCAGTTTTATCAGAGCATAAAATGACAAAAGATTCCCACGTCAGTTTTATCAGAGCATAAAATGACAAAAGATTCCCACGTCAGTTTTATCAGAGTATGAAATCACAAAAGGATTCCTGCTGGGAAAGGGCAAATTTTTTCTCGAGAGCGACGTCCTTCATCTGGCTGAGTTTAGCTCTCCGACTATTATCAAATTCATTACGGACCAAGTATTGTTCTAATGTCAAGTGCATATGCTTTAGTAACCTGACAATTGAACATATAATTTTTGACTGTAGCTTGATGAAGCCTTATGTACACGAAAGCGTGTCTTCACAAGTGACTGAGAACGTTGATGTTTTTGACTTTTTGCATTCATTATCAGTTGTTTCGCTTGTCAGTTTAACGACTTCTCTTTTACGAAGTCCTTTAAGTAATTTACTGTCATTGTATTTAGAATTTTTTTTTTCTTTTTTTCAAATTTCACCCACATTTCACCCTCATTTGCCCAGTTTCCCCCAACCTTCTATTCATTCACATCTACCACCCCTTCTAACCGATAATACTCAAATGTATACATAAATACGGTAACAAAATGTCTTCAATCACCGATATGTGTGACGGGACATTAACTCTCTCCATACCAACGGCGAAAGAGGACGACGTTAACAGCGTTTTACCCCAATTATCATCATCAAAATATTGCAAGCGGAAGGCTCTTATACTGAAGAGGTGAATGTTGACAAAGAATACCACAATTCTGACGACGGAAGCTAAAGGTTGGGTCATTCAGACACCCACTGGACATCCGAGGGGTCTGTGTAGAGGAGAAGAGAGGACTGGCCGTACTGAGTGAGTTAAACTGAGCCGTGTACGGATTCCGGAAGCGTGAAAACAAAGCTTTCTTTGACTGATTAAATCAACAATTCTCCGTCGATTTTCGCCGCTTTTGTGAACAACAATACTTTTTACTGCAGTAGTCATCAATAGTGCTGGTCCCGGGAGTTGCAGTGACTGGTTGTTGCTTTGTGTGTGTGTGTGGTTTTTTGACTCACTTGTGTAAACAAAGTGAGTATGTTTTAACCCGGTGTTCGGTTGTCTCTGTGTGTGTGTGTGTGTGTGTGTGTGTGTGTCCGTGTGTCTGTGTGTCTGTGTGTCCGTGGTAAACTTTAACATTGACATTTTCTCTGCAAATACTTTGTCAGTTGACACCAAATTTGGCATAAAAATAGGAAAAATTCAGTTCTTTCCAGTCATCTTGCTTAAAACAATATTGCACCTCTGGGATGGGCACAAAAAAATAAAAAATAAAAAGAAGCCTAATTATATGCAAAATGCATTTACTGTTATATTTATATTTTCTGTATTCTCTAAACTTGGCACTTTGACCTCTTATTCTGACACAACAACAAGAGTCATTATTATCATTTTTTGTTCAAACAGGAACTTCTTTTGCTAAGCATGGAATTTTTATTTATTTTGCAAACGTTTTGGTGCAGATAGTAAAAAAAGGAAATTACTCTGTAATTAATGCTAGGGGACTTAATTTATCACAAGTGAGTCTTGAAGGCCTTGCCTCTCTTGTTTGTTTTTTGTTTGTTGTTGTTTTTTTTGGGGTGGGGAGGTGGGGGTGTTGTTGTTGTTGTTTTGTTTGTTTTTATTTTTTTTTCTTTAAAGATGTGTAATTGACTTCTTTGCTGAACAAAAGTGATCAAATACAATCCTAATCCGAAGAGGATGACCGACATTCTGAACTGTAAGCACGCTTTCGTCCACAGATATACTCATCAACAGCAGTCCAAGATCAACAAAAACGTTGACGGGCGCAATAGCCGAGTGGTTAAAGCATTGGACTTTCAATCTAAGGGTCCGGGGTTCGAATCACGGTGACGGCGCCTGGTGGGTAAAGGGTGGAGATTTTTACGATCTCCCCGGTCAACATATGTGCAGACCTGCTAGTGCCTGAACCCCCTTCGTGTGTAGACGCAAGCAGAAGATCAAATACGCACGTTAAAGATCCTGTAATCCATGTCAGCGTTCGGTGGGTTATGGAAACAAGAACATACCCAGCATGGACGCCCCCGAAAGCGGAGTATGGCTGCCTACAAGGCGGGGTAAAAACGGTCATACACGTAAAAGCCCACTCGTGTGCATACGAGTGAACGAGGGAGTTGCAGCCCACGAACGAAGAAGAAGAAGAAGAACAACAACAACAAAAACGTAATGGAGAGCCGGGAATTGTCTTCACCTTGCGTTTGCATGTAGTGTGATTCTGTACTGGTTCTGTCCATATTCCGTGTTATCACGGACATCTTCCTTGTTGCCATGGACATCTTCCTTTGTTACCACGGACATCTTCCTTGTGGCCACGGACATCTTCCTTTGTTACCATGGACATCTTCCTTGTTGCCACGGACATCTTCCTTGTTACCACGGACATCTTCCTTGTTGCCACGGACATCTTCCTTTTTACCACGGACATCTTCCTTGTTACCATGGACATCTTCCTTGTTACCACGGACATCTTCCTTGTTACCACGGACATCTTCCTTGTTGCCACGGACATCTTCCTTGTTACCATGGACATCTTCCTTGTTGCCATGGACATCTTCCTTGTTATCACGGACATCTTCCTTGTTACCATGGACATCTTCCTTTGTTACCATGGACATCTTCCTTTGTTACCATGGACATCTTCCTTGTTACCACGGACATCTTCCTCGTTATCACGGACATCTTCCTTGTTGCCATGGACATCTTCCTTTGTTACCATGGACATCTTCCTTGTGGCCACGGACATCTTCCTCGTTACCATGGACATCTTCCTTGTGGCCACGGACATCTTCCTTGTTGCCATGGACATCTTCCTTGTTACCATGGACATCTTCCTTGTGGCCATGGACATCTTCCTTGTTACCACGGACATCTTCCTTGTTACCATGGACATCTTCCTTGTTACCACGGACATCTTCCTTGTGGCCATGGACATCTTCCTTGTTACCACGGACATCTTCCTTGTTGCCACGGACATCTTCCTCGTTACCATGGACATCTTCCTTGTGGCCATGGACATCTTCCTTGTGGCCATGGACATCTTCCTTGTTACCACGGACATCTTCCTTGTTACCACGGACATCTTCCTTGTTACCATGGACATCTTCCTTGTTACCACGGACATCTTCCTTGTTACCATGGACATCTTCCTTGTTACCACGGACATCTTCCTTGTGGCCACGGACATCTTCCTTGTTACCATGGACATCTTCCTTGTTATCACGGACATCTTCCTTGTTGCCATGGACATCTTCCTTTGTTACCACGGACATCTTCCTTGTTACCACGGACATCTTCCTTGTTACCATGGACATCTTCCTTGTTACCATGGACATCTTTCTTGTTACCACGGACATCTTCCTTGTTACCACGGACATCTTCCTTGTTACCATGGACATCTTCCTTGTTACCATGGACATCTTCCTTGTTACCACGGACATCTTCCTTGTTACCATGGACATCTTCCTCGTTACCACGGACATCTTCCTTGTTACCACGGACATCTTCCTTGTCATATTAGACCACGTGGTAGTCCTTTTAGAAGAGGATATATGTTCACAACAGACGACGATGTTCATTGTGTGTAATGCAGGCAATGTTTGTTCTTAATCTGAACAAGAGGAGAGAGGCACGATTAATGTCTACCGTTGATGTTTTCCTTGGGCTTCTCCTTTGACACGTAATCAACACACAAGCAAAGCCGAGAGAAAGCATACTTATTATATATTGTCACAAATAGGAGGAAGGTGGCAGAATGGTTAAGACGCTCAGCTGCCAATACAGAGAGTCCGTGAGGGTGTGGGTTCGAATCCCGCTCTCGCCCTTTCTCCTAAGTCTGACTGGAAAATCAAACTGAGCGTCTAGTCTTTCGGATGAGACGATAAACCGAGGTCCCGTGTGCAGCACGCACTTGGCGCACTGAAAAAGAACCCATGGCAACGAGAGTGTTGTCCTCTGGCGAAATTACGTAAAATGAAATCCACTTTCATAGGTACACAAATATGTAAGCATGCACTCAAGGCCTGACTAAGCGCGTTGGGTTATGCTGCTGGTCAGGCATCTGCTCAACAGATGTGGTGTAGCGTGTATGGATTTGTCCGAACGCAGTGACGCCTCCTTGAGAAAGTGAAACTGAAACTGAAACTGTCACAAATTACAGCCGAATGTGTGTAGTAACTAAAGGAGAGAGAGAAAGAGAATTACATTCGTAAAATTATAAAGCTCAAAAACAAACATATTTTGGGTGAGCTGTCTCTGAGTTGTAATTGCTGCCTGATCCTGATCTAATTGATTTAGTGATCCCACTCCCTCACACTTTACTGTCTGTCTGTCTGTCTGTCTGTCTGTGTGTCTGATTGTACCTGTCACTATCTCTTGCTCTAATTAGTGGCCGTTGCTGTGATATAATTGGGTTTCTCTGAAAAAGAGCAGATTCTCTTTCGACAAGATCTCTGAATGTCATGATCCCCTCCCCCCCCCCCACACCCCCCCCCCACGCCCTCCCCTCAGCACACACCTTTTTTTTTCTTTTTTTGACTCACTTGTGTAAACAAAGTGAGTCTATGTTTTAACCCGGTGTTCGGTTGTGTGTGTGTGTGTGTGTGTGTGTGTGTGTGTGTGTCCGTGGTAAACTTTAACATTGACATTTTCTCTGCACATACTTTGTCAGTTGACAACAAATTAGGCATAAAAATAGGAAAAATTCAGTTTCTTTCCAGTCATCTTGTTTAAAACAATATCGCACCTCTGGGATGTGCACAAAAAAAATAAAAAATGAAGCCTAATTATATGCAAACTGCATTTACTGTTATATTTATATTTTTTGTATTCTCTAAACTTGGCACTTTGATCTGATATTCTGACCCAACAACAAGAGCAGTCATTATTATCATTTTTTGTTCAAACAGGAACTTCTTTTGCTAAGCATGGAAGTTTTATTTATTTTGCAAACGTTTTGGTGCAGATAGTAAAAAAGGGAAATTACTCTGTAATTAATGCTAGGGGACTTAATTCGCTTTAAACTAATCTTTCTCATCTTAAACATTACATTTTGAAATTATACTCAATACATAAAAAGCTTGGATTGTTTTTAAAAGTGTATCACAAGTGAGTCTTGAAGGCCTTGCCTCTCTTGTTTTCATTCTTTTATCACTTCTAAGTGGGCTGGAGGAGGTGAGAGACTGGGTAGATAGTTTCTGAGAGGCGAGATTTAAGTGTCGAAAGTCTTCTTCAACGAACGGTACTAGGTTATATACATAAGAATATAAAACGTTGTCACGACTGATTGGAGAAAAAGGCGATAGCACAGTACTGGAAGTTCAGTATACGGGTGATGGATTTAGTTTGTGTCGATGTCTGTGTGTGATCATGTTCCTCCTAGTTTGTCTGCATCATGATTCATCAGCAGCGGTATAATATCGCATCCTTCCTTCCCACCCTTGCCAGCATGCTGTAATCTCGTTGTTACCTGCTGTGGTGTCATTCAATCATCGTTAAGCCGTGTCATGTGAAGTGCTTCCAGT